>NC_066584.1:457076595-457381980 GCF_024323335.1 Lathyrus oleraceus | reverse complement strand
GCACACTAATCATCTAGCATGCAAACATCAACAACAAATCCACAATGATTCACTCACTAATTCCTCACCATGGGAATTAGCTACAGCCCCGAAGGCTATGCTATGCACGCTAATCATCTAGCAATGCAGCATCAACAACAATTCACAATGGACATATGTTCACACTCTAAGCCATACAACAGTCCATTTACCAATACATGCATAATATATACATTCATAGCATTATGCATATCATCATACATCATCAACACATGTATCAACACATCATTATCATGTAAATCAATTAAACACAGCATTAGCACACTCCACTAATACCTATACTGCTCAAAACAGCGGGAATAATCCCTATTTCATCATACGCCAACATAGGCCAACTCTCAATCATGTACACAACATTAAAAAGCCAATTTTTCCACTCTGCAACAGTGTTAACCGGTTAACGCCCTGGGTTAACCGGTTAACGCAGGCAAAACACGCTTACTGCCCAAAACTTAACAGTGTTAACCGGTTAACGCCCTGGGTTAACCGGTTAACGCAGGCAAAACAACACCAATTTCACAATTCGCAACAGTGTTAACCGGTTAACACCCTGGGTTAACCGGTTAACGCAGACAAAACAGCAGTTCCTGCGCTAACACAAGGCAGAATGCAGAATTCTCCGCATTTTCCGCCGTTGGAGGACTTCCGGACCTCCGATTCCGATTCCGTAAAAAGCTATACGTTCGGAATTTCACAACTAACCCAAACACAGAATCAATTACAGTCTAAATACAATTTATCCAACATAATTCTTCAGCATCAATAATCCCAATTAGGGTCAAATTAACGGCTTATCACTACCCATCACATATTATCCCATAATACCCATTAATCGACGATAAACCCCCCCTTACCTGATTAATCCGGCAAATCTTTGAGCTCCAAGCTTTTCTCTCTTCAACCTTCAGCCCTTGCTCTGTCTCTTTGCCCTTTTCCTCTTTTACGATCGTTTCTCTGTTTTCACGTGAAACTTTCTTTTTACCAAATGGGATTCTTTCTCTTATTTCCAACATATATATATTTTCCAAATAATAATAATAATCCAAAATAATAATAATAAAATTTCCAATTATTTAATTAAATTAATAAGTAAATTATTAACTCAATTTAAATAATTATTTTATTATTATCGGGGTGTTACAACTTCTACCTAAGAACTCTTAGATATGAGATCCTACTCACTCCCCCTCAATCATAGTAGTTATGTAAAACAAGAATTACAATGAAAAGAAGACACTCTTTAAAGACACATACTTGATCTTGCTTAAAAGCTTCAATCAAGTAAACACACACTCATGCTTCAAAGCTTAGAGTGGACAAATTACAACTCAAAAATCAGCCCAATTCAATCATCTATGAATGAATGAATGACTTACAATTCAGACGACCACACAAGACTAAAACCCTTATTCTCTCTCAATATTTCGTTCGTTATTTCTTGTGTATAAAACCAGGTTTTCCATGTCTTTTATATAGAAGTGTTTGGCTGGGCTTGGACATCATAAAACCCTAAACTATTTTCCATTCATATCTTCTCATGACAGCTGATTATATCTCGTTGGAAAATAAGACAATCTGGTTGTAATTATGGATTAAGAGTGCGTTCAATCATTACATCAATCACACATAGATTAACATAAAAAACGCAATCACACAATACATAACATTTAGACTGAATGTTCTGTATACAGATGTCATGACATCGGGTCTGACATCTCAGTAAAATCCTGCATATTCACATTTTAAACACCCTGCAGGTACATGTTATCTTATGTCAAGACAACACTTGTGACAACTTGTGAACACTCTAGGTATTACCAAAATTGCTGCCAACACATAGAACCAACAAACTCCCCCTTTGGCAAATTTTGGCTAAAACATACATCAGACCATTTGTTCACAAGAGTACAATAAAAACACATCAGCAGTTTAGCAGCAGAAGTAATAAACCACACATTTACTAGCTATAATAGCAACTAGTAAACACATATTAAACACATATGTGCTTCTTCTCCCCCTAAGTCTGTTCAACACAAACATCTCCTTTAACAACACCTGTAACTTACATCACCCCATCTGACATCACCTTCAACATCACCTTTACTACATAAAACATCCTTTTCAACATCATCTGTCATCTGTTTATAGCCTAGCTACTTCGTAGCACATATTAACTGCAGCTCTCCTTTAGCTACTTCTCCCCATTTTTAGTCAAAATAGACCAATGAGTCAAAATAAATATCTATTAGTCAAAGAGAATGTCACATAGAATGTTAAAACATATTGTCAGGTGTTATAGAACCACAAACAAACACAGCTATATAAGCTGAGATAAAATCCAGAGACATCAAAGAGAACCCAAAAATTACATCAAGGCATCAAAACAAGACTGCCAAAAAAAACCATCAAACATCAAGGCATCCAGAACAACACATCATTATAAAAGGGGAACAATCTTCACCAAAACTCAGGCAGAGGAGCTAGCATCTTTATCAGCTTCAGAACTAGAACTGCCACTTGATTTATCTTGAGATTCAGACCTCTCACTAGAGGTGTGGGCTTCTGTTTCCTTGGCTTGTCCAACATTATCTCTATCACCTTGCTCCAAGCTATTAATCAGAACCTCCAAATCTTCTTTCCTGGCTTTAGCTACTCTTATCCCAGTCTCTAATTCCTTACAGGCCTCTTTCAGTTTAGCAATCAGACCACCTTGAGGGGTTGGCTTCTTCACAGCAGATGTCATGACAATGTCATTGACATGACTGCCTTCAAATAATTTGTAATAAACTGACAGGGGAGGTTTTCTTCTACTAGTGATATCACTTGTGCTCAGAATTCCAGGTTGCTGGCTCAGGATTATCCCACAAATCATTGAGGGAAAAGCTATGGGCAACTTCACTGCATTTGTAGAAGCATGTTCGACAATTTGTTCAAACATGAATCTACCATAATCCAAATTAAGCTTGGTTCTAATAGAAAATATGAGCCTTCCAAGAGCATTTGAGATTGTAGAGATTTGATTTGTTGGTACCCATTTTGCTGACCCTATCTTGTGCAAGATAGCATATTTCATAGTTAGTTTTCCAGCGGGGAGATGCTTCTTGCTAGGCCACTCCTTGACCTGTCCAGTAGTTATTTCCCTACAGACCTCATTGTCTGTGGCCTCTAGTTCACAAGCACCTTCTGTTCCTCTTCCTAGGAACTTATTAATCACAGTTGGAGAAAACTTCACACACTTTCCTCTAACAAACACCTTACAAAACTCTTTGATGTTCTTATCAGCAATGTCCTCAGGGATGTTCACCACAAATTCTTTAACAAAACCTTCGAAACACTTAGATAACCCACTAACAGTTTTCATTAATCTAGTAGATTTAATCAGGTCCATGACCTCTTTAACCTCCACAACATCCTTGCCCAGTTCTCTTTCCACAACAACTCTCCTTTGGAGTACAAACTTCTATTTTTCTGCACCATCTTCAAGATGGAAGGAAATATTATCCAAGTGTACAGCAGCAACCTTTGTAGGGGATTTTCTAACAGTTGACCTTTTGACAGGAGAGATGTCAGGGACATCGTCTTCAACATCTTCATCTGAATCAAAAATTTCTCTTAATTTTCTCTTCTTTACCTCCACTTTACTCCAAGACATTGAGGGGCCTACAGCAGTACCCTTCTTAGCAGTTTTGGTTGTCATCACCTCAGCCACAAACCTACCCTTTCTGGTCTTCATCCTATTAGCAACACTTGGCTTCAAGTGATGAAGCAAGATATCATCTTCATCATCTGAGCTCTCATATTCCAAGTTGATCACCTTCTTAGCAGAGTCATGCTTCTTAGACTGAGAAGCATCTATAGATTTCTTACTAGGAAAGGTTTGCCCTAAAGAGCATAATCCCTCAGCAGCTATATCTTTTTCAGACCTAGATGACTCATCATCTTTCTCATTGTGAGGTCCAACCTCAGGAGAGGGGTCCCTTCTCGATAGAGGAGTAGAAACTCCCTTTACTCAGTGTCATTCATTAAGGATCCTCGTGACAAGATTTCTAATGACACGATCAGTATGATGCATATCATCCTTAGAGCTAGGGTTATTAGAACTGTTACCTTGAGTATGTCCTACAGTGGAGGATGAACTAGGAGCGTCGCTTGGGATGACTGACAGGGGAATCACTTCCAAAATGTCTTCATTAAGAAAGTCCATAGAGGGTGTTCTAGCTTTGTGCGCAGGTTTGGTGATTTTAGAACCAGAAGGTGAAGGATGTTGTGACATCTTATTGATCTTGTGGAACGGTTTCTGTTGCCCTAGAAGAGAAGGTTGATGAAGTTGAAGGAAGGTGAAAGTGTTTGAGAAGAGGTTGCGTGTGAAAATGCTATAGATGGAAGTTCCAATACTAGGTGATGATTTACCATAAATGGGGCACTTTCTTTTAAGTGAGCAGACAATATTTTTATTACCTTTTCCACTCCAAATTAATTGCTATAAACTCTCATAGATACAAATCCCTAATTTCCCTCTTAGACATTCAAACTGATTAGCATCCAAAGCCTTTGTAAATATATCAGCTAATTGAATTTCAGTAGTAACATGCTCTAGGGCTATGATTTTCTCTTCCACTAGTTCTCTAATAAAATGATGACGAATATCAATATGTTTTGTCCTACTGTGCTGAATAGGATTCTTAGAAATATTTATAGCACTCAGGTTGTCACAGTACAATGTCATGACATCTTGCGTGACATTGTATTTAGTCAGCATCTGTTTCATTCAAACCAGTTGAGAACAACTACTTCCAGCTGCTATGTATTCAGCTTCAGCAGTGGACAAAGACACACAATTTTGTTTCTTACTAAACCATGATATTAAGTTGTTCCCCAAGAAAAAACATCCTCCTGATGTGTTTTTCCTATCATCAGCACTTCCAACCCAGTCAGCATCACAGTATCCAGTCAGCATAGATCCAGATCCATGAGTATATAACATCCCATGGTCACTGGTGCCATTGACATACTTCAGTATCCTTTTCACTTGATTTATGTGATTGACTTTTGGTTCATCTTGATATCTAGCTCAAACACCTACAGCAAAAGCAATGTCAGGTATACTTGTTGTGAGATATAGCAGACTTCCTATCATGCTTCTGTAAAGACTTTGATATACACTAACACCATTTTCATCTTTGGAGACTTTCAGATGTGTAGGAGCAAGTGTCCTTTTATGACTTGCATTCTCCATGCCAAACTTCTTAACAATGTTTTTGGCATATTTTCTTTGAGATAGAAAGATAGAATCTTCCATCTGCTTGACTTGTAGCCCAAGAAAATAGGTCAGCTCTCCAACAAGGCTCATTTCAAATTCAGACTGCATTTTTTTAACAAAATGTTCGACCATCTGATCTGACATCCCACCAAACACAATATCATCCACATATATTTGAGCCACCATGAGTTTTCCTCCTTCATTCTTAACAAATAGGGTCTTGCCAATGCCTCCCTTCATGTATCCATTGTTAATGAGGAACACTGTGAGTCTGTCATACCAAGCCCTAGGAGCTTGTTTCAAACCATATAGGGCTTTCCTTAGCTTATACACATGTTTTGGAAGATTTGGATCTATAAACCCTTTAGGTTGTTTAACATACACTTCCTCATTTAAGTAACCATTCAAGAAGGCACTTTTCACATCCATTTGGAACAGTTTAAACTTCAGAATTTTGATAGAGGGTCCCTTATTAATGAGATCTTTAGGATGATCCTTCTGAATTTTGATAGAGGGTCCCTTATTAATTTTGTCAGCTTCAGGTTCAGCTTGAGTGAGTTCACTCTCATTACTTTTGTCTGGGAAATCAGCTGGGGGATCATTTAGGGATGTCTCAACATCGTCTGTGACATCAGTCTGCTGATCATCAACCACAACATTGATAGATTCCATAATTACTTTTGTTCTGGAATTAAAGACTCTAAATGCTTTGTTATTTGTTGAGTAGCCCAGAAATATTCCTTCATCACTCTTGGGATCCATCTTCCTTCTTTGTTCACGATCAGTCAAGATATAACATTTACTACCAAACACATGGAAGTGTTTGACAGTAGGTCTTCTCCCTTTCCAGACTTCATATAAAGTAGTAAGAGTCCCTTTCTTCAAGGTTACTCTGTTGTGAACATAGCAGGCTATGTTCATAGCTTCAGCCTAGAAGTGGTAGGGCAATTTCTTAGCATGAATCATAGCTCTGGCTGATTCTTGAAGAGTTCTATTTTTCCTTTCTACCACACCATTTTGCTGAGGAGTAATGGGAGATGAGAACTCATGACTAATTCCTTCTGATGCACATAATCCAGCAAATTTGTTGTTCTCAAATTCCTTCCCATGATCACTTCTGATTTTGATAACCTGACTTTCTTTTTCTCTTTGAAGTCTTAGACAAAGATCTTTGAAGACTTCAAATACATCAGATTTTTCTCTTATAAAATTGACCCAGGTGTATCTGGAGAAGTTATCCACCACTACATAAGCATATTTCTTCCCACCAAGACTTTCCCCCTGCATGGGTCCCATCAAGTCCATATGGAGAAGTTCCAGCACTCTGGAAGTGGTGTCATGTCTGAGCTTCTGATGTGACATCTTTGTCTGTTTTCCAATCTAACACTCCCCACAAACTCTTCCTTCATCAATCTTCAAGTTTGGAATTCCTCTGACAACTTCAACATATATAATCCTCTTCATTCCTTTAAGATGCAGATGGCCCAATCTTTGATGTCATATCTTCACTTCTTCTTCTTTGGCTAGAGTACACATTGATGAATAACCAATTTCTTGAGAACTCCATATATAGCAGTTGTCCTTAGACCTGACTCCTTTCATGATCACTTCATTTTATTTATTAGTAATTAGACATTCAGTTTTTGTGAAGTTTACAGTTAGACCTTGGTCACATAGTTGACTGATGCTTATTAGGTTTTTAGGCAGTCCCTTAACAAGTAGGACATTGTCAAGGTTATGGACTCAAGGGTAGTTTAGCTTACCAATCCCCTTGATTTCACCCTTTGCTCCATCACCAAAGGTTACATAGCTGGTAGCATGAGGATGAAGGTCAGTTAACAGGTTTTTGTTTCCAGTCATGTGTCTGGAGCACCCACTGTCAAAATACCAGTCTTCTTTGGCTGAAACTCTGAAGGAAGTGTGAGCTATCAGGTTTGTAACACCAGTCCTAGGAACCCATTGTTTTCTATTGACAGGTATGTGATGTTTGAATCTAGGTTGATGATGAGAAGGACTAGGATAGCCATACAACTTATAGCAGAATGGTTTTATATGGCCAAATTTTCCACAGTAATGACATCTCCATCTTTGATGTTTCCCTTTATGTTGTCTTCCCTTATGATGTTGTGACATATGATGTGACATCTTTGGTTTGGTACCAGTGTGACTGCACTCAGGTTTGGATTCATTGAACCCAATGCCAGACTTGTCTCCTGCCATTTGTCCAGTCTGGAGAATTTTGTCTAAGGTGTCAGATCCATTGTTTAGCATTCTGACATACTTTGTCATCTCATCCAGTTTGGAATTCAAGAACACTACTTTAGTCTTCAACTTAGAGATGGTTTCCAAGTGTTCTTCCTTCTCATTCACCAGTTATGTTATCACTTTCTTCTGACTTTCAACTTGTTGACACACTTCTTCACTTCTGTGACACAACTTTCTATAGGTAGTGGCTAACTCATCAAAGGTTACTTCATCATCACTTGAGTCTTCATCAGAACCCCATCTTCCAGTCAAGGCAGTCACAAGATTTGCAGACTCTTTTTGTTTCACTTTCATCAGACCAAGTAGCAGCAAGACTCTTCTTCTGTTTCTTGAGGTAGGTCCCACATTCAGCTCTAATGTGTCCATACCCATCACATTCATGGCACTGAACTCCTTTTCCTTCTTTGGACTTTTAATAAGATCTTGTTCTTCTTCCAGCATTATTGGACTTACTGATGTCAGACGAGATGTTCTTGACATTAGACTTAGACCTTACATCCATCTTTTTCAGAAGTTTGTTGAACTGTCTTCCCAGTAATGCTATATCATTTGCGAGATCTTCATCAGTATCTTGACCACTTTCTTCCTCTTTCTCTTCAGTGTTTGACATGAAGGCTATGCTTTTGACTTTCTTTTCAGATCCATCACACATTCCCAACTCAAATGTTTGGAGGGATCCAATTAGCTCATCAACTCTCATATTGGAAATGTCTTGAGACTTTTCTATGGCTGTCACTTTCATGGCAAATCTCTTAGGAAGTGACCTGAGTATTTTCCTCACTAGTTTTTCATCTGACATCTTCTCACCCAGGGCTCCTAAGGCATTAGCAATTTCAATGATATTCATATGAAATTCATGAATATTTCCATCTTCTTTCATCCTCAAATTTTCAAACTTGGTAGTGAGCAGCTGCAGTCTAGACATTTTCACTTTAGAGGTGCCTTCATGAGTGGTTTTGAGAATATTCCAAGCATCTTTAGCCACCTCACAGTTGTTTACCAATCTGAAGATGTTCTTATCTACTCCATTGAATATAGAATTCAATGCTTTAGAGTTCCCAAGGGCTAGATCATCCTCCTCCTTGGTCCATTGTTCCTCAGCCTTCTTATCAGTTGTAGCTTCTCCTTCCTTAGTAATAACTGGATGTTCCCAGCCTGTTAAAACAGCTTTCCAAGCCTTATTATCCAAAGATTTTAGGAAGGCTACCATTCAAGGTTTCCAGTAGTCATAGTTGGATCCATCTAGAATAGGTGGTCTGTGAACAGATCCTCCGTCTCTATCCATAGTACCAGAAAGTAACGTCCCTAGATCTCACCCAGAACCAGAGCAGGATGCCTGCTCTGATACCAATTGAAATTATGGTATCAGATATGAGATGTCGAACGTAATGTCACGACACTAATATCTGAACAATACAAATAGGATAAAAGATAAAGAACAGTAATGCAAGAGACACAAGAAATTGTTAACCCAGTTCGATGCAAACTCACCTACGTCTGGGGGCTACCAAGCCAGGAAGGAAATCCACTAAACAGAATCAGTTCAAAGACTCTCAGTAAACAACTTCAAGTTACAGTCTTTTCACCTAATCTCTACCCGTGTGACTTCTACCTAAGAACTCTTAGATATGAGATCCTACCCACTCCCTCTCAATCATAGTAGTGATATAAAACAAGAATTATAATGAAAAGAAGACACTCTTCAAAGACACATACTTGATCTTGCTTAAAAGCTTCAATCAAGTAAACACACACTCATGCTTCAAAGCTTAGAGTGGACAAATTACAACTCAAAAATCAGTCCAATTCAATCATCTATAGATGAATGAATGGCTTACAATTCACACGACCACACAAGACTAAAACCCTTATTCTCTCTCAATATTTCGTTCGTTATTTCCTGTGTATAAAACCAGGTTTTCCATGTCCTTTATATAGAAGTGTTTGGCTGGGCTTGGACATCATAAAACCCTAAAACTATTTTCCATTCATATCTTCTCATGACAGCTGATTATATCTCGTTGGAAAATAAGACAATATGGTTGTAATTACTGATTGAGAGCGCATTCAATCATTACATCAATCACATATAGATTAGCATAAAAAACGCAATCACACAATACATAACATTCAGACTGAATGTTTTGTATACATATGTCATGACATCGGGTCTGACATCTCAGTAAAATCCTGCATATTCACATTTTAAACACCCTGCAGGTACATGTTATCTTCTGTCAAGACAACACTTGTGACAACTTGTGAACACTCTAGGTCTTACCAAAATTGTTGCCAACACATAGAACCAACACTAGTCAACTTGGGTTCCGAGGATGATGTGAAGGAAGTCAAGATTGGATCTCACCTGTGTTCAGATGTCAAGAAGGGATTGATTGATATTCTTCGAGAGTATTCAGGTGTGTTTTTTTGGTCCTATCAAGACATTCCTGGTTTAGATTCTAAGATTGTGGAGCATTGATTGCCGTTGAAGCCAGAATGCCCGCCAGTCAAGCAGAAGTTGAGAAGAACACATCCTGATATGGCTGTGAAGATCAAAGACAAAGTGCAGAAACAGATTGATGTCGGTTTCCTTGTGACCGCTGAGTATCCATAATAAGTGGCCAATATTATGCCTGTGTCGAAGAAAGATGGAAAAGTCTGCATGTATGTCGATTATAAAGATTTGAATAAAGCTAGTCCGAAAAATGATTTCCCTCTGCCACACATTGATATGTTGGTAGACAATACTGCTAAATTCAAAGTCTTTTCGTTTATGGATGGATTTTCCGGATATAACCAGATCAAGATGGCACCCGAAGATATGGAGAAGACCACATTCATTACACCCTAGGGAATATTCTGTTATAGAGTGATGCCTTTCGGTCTAAAGAATGCTGGTGCAACTTACCAAAGAGCAATGACTACTCTTTTTCATGATATGATGCATAAAGAGATTGAAGTTTATGTCGATGACATGATTGCTAAATCGATTGATGAAGAGGAACAATTTGAGCATTTGTTGAAGTTATTCCAGCGTTTGAGGAAGTATAAACTCCGCTTGAATCCCAATAAGTGTACTTTTGGTGTTCATTCTGGTAAGTTATTGGGCTTTATTGTCAGCAAGACGGGTATTGAAGTTGATCCTGCCAAGGTCAAAGCAATACAAGAGATGCCTGCGCCCAAAACTGAAAGCAAGTTAGATATTTTCTCGGCCGTTTGAATTATATTTCCAGATTCATTTCCCACATGACTGCCACATGTGCGTATATATTCAAGCTTCTTTGGAAAGATCAGTCTTGTGATTGGACCGAAGACTTCCAAAAAGCTTTTGACAGTATCAAGGAATATCTGCTTGAGCCTCCGATTTGTCTCCACCTGTTGAAAGAAGACCGTTGATCATGTATCTGACTGTGCTTGAAGATAGTATGGGTTGTGTTCTTGGTCAGCAAGATGAGACTGGAAAGAAAGAATTTGCGATCTACTACCTCAGTAAGAAATTCACCGACTGTGAGACTCGACATTCTATGCTTGAGAAGACTTGTTGCGCATTGGCTTGGGCTGCTAAGCATCTGCGCCAATATATGTTGAATCATACCACTTGGTTGATATCCAAAATGGATACAATTAAGTATATTTTTGAGAAGCCTGCTTTAATTGGGAGGATTTCCCATTGGCAGATGTTGTTATCAGAGTATGATATTGAATACCGATCTCAAAAAGTGATCAAAGATAGTATCTTGGCTGACCATTTGGCTCACCAACCGATTCAAGATTACTAGTCAGTGCAGTATGACTTTCCGGATGAAGAGATTTTGTACTTGAAAATGAAGGATTGTGATGAACCATTGCTTGAAGAATGACCAGAACCTGGTTCCCATTGGGGCATGGTATTTGATGGAGCTGTTAATAAATATGGAAATGGCATTGGGGCAGTGATCATTACTCCTCAAAGCACGCATCTACCATTTACAACTAGATTGACTTTCAAGTGTACAAACAACATGGCAGAATATGAAGCTTGCATTATGGGGCTTGAAGAAGCCATGAATCTCAGAATCAAGTATTTGGGTGTCTTTGGAGATTCTGCTTTGGTTGTGAATCAAATCAAAGGTGAATGGGAGACAAATCAACCCGGTTTAATACCATATAGAGATTATGCGAGGAGGATTTCAACTTTCTTTACAAAGGTTGAGTTTCATCATATCCCTCGAGATGAGAACCGGATGACAGATGCTCTTGCAACGTTGGCATCAATGATTATAGTGAAGTATTGGAATGAAGTTCTCAATTTGTCTGTGATGCGTCTTGATAGGCCAGCTCATGTGTTTGCTGTTGAAGAGATCAAAGATGAGAAGTCGTGTTATTACGACATCAAATGTTTCCTCCAAAGTCAGATTTACCCGCCTGGGGCATCTTTGAAAGATAAGAAGACTTTGAGAAGATTAGCTGATAATTTCTACTTGAATGTTGATATAATGTACAAGAGAAACTTCGACATGGTTTTGCTCAGATGCGTGGATATACACGAAGCGGACTTGTTGATGACTGAAGTGCATGAAGGTTCCTTTGGAACTCATTCCAATGGACATGCAATGGAAGAAGATGTTGTGAGCAGGTTACTATTGGCTGGCAATGGAATCTGACTGTTACAAAGTTGTCAAGAAATGCCACAAGTGTCAAATTTATGCTGATAAGATTCATGTTCCTCCGACACTTTTGAATGTTATTTCTTCCCCATGGCCTTTCTCCATGTGGGGAATTGATATGATTGGGATTATTGAGCCTAAAGCTTTGAATGGACATCGTTTCATTTTGGTGGCAATTGACTACTTCACAAAATGGATTGAAACGACATCATACGCAAATGTAACCAAGCAATTTGTTTTAAGGTTTATCAAGAATCAGATTATATGTTGGTATGGTGTGCCAAGTAAGATCATTAATGATAATGGGTCGAACTTGATTAACAACATGGTGGAAGGTCTTGGCAAATACTTCAAGATTACACATCATAATTCTTCTCCCTATAGACCTAAGGTGAATGGGGTTGTTGAAGCTGCGAACAAAAAAATTAAGAAAATTATTCAGAAGATGGTTGTCACGTATAAGGATTGGCATGAAATGCTCCCATTTGCTTTGCATGGGTATCGTACATACGTCCGCACTTCAACAGGGGAAACCCCTTTCTCACTTGTGTATGGTATGGAAACAGTGCTCCCCGTAGAGGTTGAGATTCCTTCATTGCGTGTGCTCATGGAAGCCAAGTTGACTGAGGCTGAATGGTGTCAGACCAAGTTTGATCAGTTGAATTTGATTGAAGAGAAGCGATTGACTGCCATGTGTCATGGTCAGTTATATCAGCAGAGAATGAAGAAAGCTTTTGATAAGAAGGTCAGACCTCGTGTGTTTAGAGAAGGTGACCTTGTGCTCAAGAAGATACTGTCTTTTAAACAAGATTCTAGGGGGAAATGGACTCCTAATTATGAAGGCCCATATGTTGTTAAGAGATCCTTTTCAGGCGGTGCTTTGATTCTTACAACTATGGATTGTGAAGAGTTCACTCTTCCTGTGAACGCATATGTAGTCAAGAAATACTCCGCCTAAAAAGAAAAGAACAACTCGCTAACTTGAAAACCGAAAGGGCGGCTTAGGAAAAAAAGAGTGTCTCGGTGGACTGAAAACCCGAAAGGGCAATCCAGGCAAAAGTTAGAGACATAAAAAATAGAAAATTTCCCGATAAGTTGAGTACCCCACCTCGGTGGACTTAAAATTTTTAATCAAAATCTTTTTCTTAAAACATATAAAAACAAGAAATTTTCAAAGCAAATTAAAAAGGAAGTATCAACAGCACTTCAAAGAGCAGCAAGTCATTAAGTGCTAAGTATCAGAGGTTCCCCAAGCAGTTCACCCTTCGGGTATCCCTAGTTGTTTGTGTTGTTCCGGTCCCCCTGCGGGGTGTTAGTTCCCTAGCGGAGTTCCATTTCTTTGTCCTAGCTAAGTTGCTTTGTTCAGTACCTCTCAGCGTGTTATTTCCCCGGCAGTATTTCTGTATTCCCCAACAGGGTTGATCTTCAGCAGAGTAAGATCTTTTCCCTAGTAGATCGCATTGGTTTCCCCACCAGTCGCCATCCGATTCGCTCCCAGTTAGAATTCCCTCCTGGTTTCTGAGCAGCTGTTTTGTGTTTATTTTCTGTATGGTTGTCTCCCATTTGATATGGAGTACACCTAAAATTCCTTACAGACTCGATAATTTTGCCTCCCCTCACCAGATCTCTTCCCTCGGATAGGTTTGAGCCTTTGGAATGTTGATTTATCTGTTCTCCAGCAGTTGTCTCCCTCTTTTGCGGATTGACCGAGGATTGTACCGATAATTCAAATTCTTTGCGACACCTTTGTATCCTTTGTGATCGTTTTGTCAGCATAATCATCATATACATATACATTCATATTATTTCATAATTGCATATTGACACCAACATATTGGTTTGATTTGTCAATTTGGGATTCTCATTCTCTGTTATAGTGGTACTTTATCCCCATACAAATTTCGGTGTCTGTCCTCCCTCAATTATAGAGCATCAGCCCCTTAGGCAGAAAGACTTTAACCTTTCTCCACTTCCCCACTGAGTTGTTCCTCGTGGATGATTATTACTTCAGTCTCCTTTCTAGTTGTTTATCTGGATAGAATCTTCCCCTTGAGTTATGCCCTCAACGGGTTGAGTCTTGATTGACTATTTCTGTCTAGCTTTTACCTAGATAGATGCTTCGAGTCTCCTAAGAGTTTATTGCCTAGTAACTGTTAATATTCTTCTTAGTTTGTTACTTCTTGCCCAATACTCAGCAAAAGTATCCTTGTTTTTCTTCTCAGTAGAGTCCCCAGTGGATCTATTCCCCATAAAGTATATCCTTGATATGTTCACCCTAACTGGTGACGGATATCTTTCTCTCCCCTCTTGAGTTTATCCTTGATATGTTCATCCTAACAGATGACGGATATTCTCACCTTTGGTATTCTACCCAGTAAAAAGGTAGTTGTAATCCCTATTCTTGTTTCCAAGAGAGTTAATCCTTGATATGTTCATCCTAACCGATGACGGGTCTCCTTCTCTTTGCGGTCTTCTACCCAGTAACCGGTAGTTGTAAATCCTGCTCTTGTCCCCTTCACAGAGTTAATCCTTGATATGTTCACTTTAACTAGTGACGGATTCTCTCTCTTGGTATTCTATCCAGTAACTGATAGATGTAATTCCTATTTTTCTCCCCTCACAAAGTCTATCCTTGATAGGTTCATCTTAACCGGTGACGGATTCTCCCTTTGATGGTCTTCTATCCAGCATTCAATAGATGTAATTCCTACTTTTTGTTCAGTTGGTTTATCCTTGATGTGTTCATCTTAACCGATGACGGATATCCTCCTTGACATTTCCCAGGCAAGTTTATCCTTGATATGTTCATCTTAACCGATGACGGATTTTCTTCCCTGTTGAGTTTATCCTTGATATGTTCATCCTAACCGATGACGGATACTCTCACCTTTGGTCTTCTACCCAGTAACTGGTAGTTGTAAATCCTACTTTCTGTAGTTTTCCCCAGCAAGGCTATTCTTACCCAGTAACCGGTAATGAATACTCCCTCATGTGGGTTCTCAGTGAGTCATCCTTGATATGTTCATCCTAACCGATGACAGATGTTCTCTCTGACAGATCTTTATTATCTCCTCACCCAGTAACAGGTAGTAGATTATAAATTTTTGCTCCTCCTGTGTTGAAATTTATTTCTTTCTCAGTTGAGTTGAGTGCACATTTCCTTAGTGAAATCGCTCTTCCTGCATGATTCAGGTATTTCAGTTTTATCCTGACTTACTCGTATCCCCTACAGATGTTTTTGTTCCCCGATTGAGTCTTTTCCAGTTTGTATGGAATTCCTCGAGTCCCCCAGCAGTTTTAAGTCGTAGTCTGGCCTACGAAAACTCCCTTTATCCCCCAGAGTCTTTGTCTCCCCAGTGAGTTTTCCTTACGAAATATATTATACTCCTGCGGATTTTCGGTCTCTTTGATTTCTTTTATTTTGTGGCAATATTTCCCCACAGAGCATTAACTTTTGCATTCATATCATATGCATCATGAGGTCTCTTAGGGATCAAAATTTGTTTCTATATGTTGTTATTTAAGCCCATTCTACTGAGTCGACATGAAGATTTTAACCTTCGCCTCCTCAATTAGAATGTCCTTAAATAGGGGCAGCTGTAAGACCCCAATTTTGACCCTAAGATCCCTTATGCAATTTCATCATATACATTAGCATTGGGATCATACCTTGGCATCCTCCTTGCGCCTCTTTCATTGGGTCTGTTTTGGGAGAGATCACCAAGCACTTTGTGATTGTATCATACTTGTATATTATCATTTTATTAACCAAAATACCAAAAATATGTCTTTGCATTTTCCTAACTCTTTTGTAGGTAGGGCATGATCTTCATTGATTCATCAAGTTCATATCTAGGGTTTGAGACCCTCATGACAAAGAGCACAAGCATGAATTGATCCAAGAATGGTTATGAGCATCATATATGAGTTCCACTGATTCCTACATGTTATATTGATCAAGTTTTCTTCAAGAGTTTGAGGGTGATTTGCCTTGGAAACCCTAGTTTGACTGGGTATCTTGAGTAACTTCTCCAATAAGCTATCTCACCAATTGATCAAATTTCTCAAGGTAAACTTCAAAATTCATCATCTTATGCATATATTATCTACCATGAGCCAAAAAAGTCCAAAGAATTGAATGATAGCAAGTTGGTTGATGGTGGTTGGCCAAATGATTTCATCTGATCAAAACTGGGTCTCCCTAGACCCTATCTCCTACAATTTTCACCATATGAAAATTATTCAAAGAGTAAAGTTACTAAAAATGACATTCCAAACAACTTTCATGTTGAGACCTAGATCTATTTTTGCTTGGAAAATCATTTTCTATGTTGAAACATCATAGGTCATTTTGTCTAAACCCTAATTTGAAAGTCAACTTCCCAAGGCCATAACTTGCTCAATTGTTATGAGATGAAAGATTTCCAAGTTTCACAATCAAATTCAATATGTTTACTTCAACTTTTATGTTTGGATTGAAAGCAAATTCAACTTTTAGGAGCATGTGATATGACGTTACATTATAAGTCATTTTTGACCTATACCATTGACCAAGTGATTTTTTCAAACTTCAAAAATGAATAACTCTATCATTCTAAATCCAAATGACATTAAATTGGTGACGGTTTTGAAGGTATTTGAAAGATATACAACTTTGATGAAGACACGTTTCTCATTTGAAGCTCACATAAAAAGTTAAGCAAGGTGAAATATTGAGATACATGGCTTGACACTTAGAAAAAATTTCAACATGTTGAAATTTCCAAACTTCCACCTCAAGCTTCTTTATTTTCCAAGCTCCAAATGAAAAAGTGTTGAACATTAAAGTTGTTCCTCTTGATCTAACCTTTCCAAAAAGACCAATTTCATCCATTTTGGACAAGATTTGCTAGGGTTGCGCATGGATGGAACATTGCATCATCAATTGGCAAAGATCAAACTTCCAGTTTCCATGTATAATTGCCTAGCACCCCAATTTGATTTCAGACTTACTCACACTTAATTATGGATCAAAAGGAATAATCTCATGGGCTTGTACACGCCCATGCACACATGCATCACTCATTGCCAAGTTTGGAAACTCATTTGGAAGGTGCAAAGATCACATGATTCAGCTATAAATAGAGCTCCATATGCTCGGAATTAGGAACCCCTTCGCGCCAGCTTTGATCCCAAACACCAAACCCTTCCATTTGAGAGGATAATCCTGAGAATTTCCTTTGGAAATTGAGTTTGAATCTCACTGTTTTGAGATTCAAAACTCCAGGGATCCAAGATCTTTTGTGCATTCTAATCTACTTCTGCAAGCATCCTGAGCAAGATCAAGCACGAGCCAAAGCAAGAACAAGTGAATCCAAACCTACATTAAAGGTATTTTCAAGAAAATTTCATCTCTTCGATTCTCTCTCAATTCCACTTAATTCTCTTGGATCTTTGATTGTCTGAAGTCCTACCAATGTAGGCAAGAAGATTGAGTTGCTTAGAGGTCAAATCGAAGCAACTCAGTTGACACACTTCAAAATTCAACTCCTCGTATCTTTCTATATATGTGGAGTTAGTTAAAATTGAGGTCAGATTCGTGCTCTACGCCATTTTTTCTTTCAGATCATGTCCTCCTTTTTCATTTATGATGTAGTGATGAATGGACCTGTCCGGCCAAGGTCGCCTAAGAAGACGACCCGCGCTTTGCTCCGGCAGTGATGTGGCACGGTCCAAAGCCATTAGATGGATTCAAAATGTTTTAATCATGAGCGTACATATTGATTATCAAGCGTGTGGATGTTTGACTCAGGCGCATCATGGAACGCGCGCGCTCAACCACTTGATCTGCCACCTCAACTAATGAGGCAGATCAAGTGGTCCACATTTTTTTGATTTTCTGATTTTAAGTTTTATTCCTTTGATTTTCATTAATTCGTATTAATTTTAATATTGATCCAAAAAATATGAGAGTTTCACCAAAAAAAATCAAATAATTTCCTCTTTCATATTCTGAATTAAAATTATTTTTTGGATCATTATTAATATTTTTCGTAATTTAATTGATTTTTCATTTGTTTTTAATTGTTTAAAAATACTTTTAAGTCTTTAAAAATTCTGAAATTTTTTCTCCAAGGTCCTTTGACCTGGTTTGACCTATGATAAATCTCATGGCCATTTATATGGTGTTTTGATGAGGTTTTAGGAATTTGACAAACCATATTCAATTTAAATGCTTTATTTTAGTATTTTAAATTTGAATAAATGCCAAATAATTTTGTTGACCATTTGTGATGACTTGTTTGTGTTTGACTCTTGTTGTTGGGCCTTGGTCAAGGTTGATTTGACTTTGTCAAATTAATATCATTGGATTTAGGGGATTAATGGAATGTACATTCCATCTCCCAAAATGAATGGATGATATTAATTTGGTAAAAGTCCTCCTTTGATCAATTTGAGTTTGATCAATTCCCCTCCCTCTTCATCTCATTCCCCGTCTGTTAGACTATGGCACGGATCTAGAAGGGGGGGTTGAATAGATCCCAATTAAAAACTTGAGTCGGCGCTATCAATTTAAAAGAAAGTTGGTTTTTAAAAATTGTTTTAAGTGCGGAAGCGGCCGAGGAAAATTTTAGTCTAAAACGAACCGTTATTGGAAAACCGGATATGCGTTAAGCTAATGGATTAGAGATAAAATGAAATACAAATCACTACACTATTTGCACACTCAATTGATGTATTTCACTAACTAGCAAGCCTAGTTCCAATGATCCAAAATACCAAATTAAACAGAATGTAAACTTAAGACAACTTTGGCTTAAGCAAATTCACAAACACTTGGTGTGCATACACTCCAAGAGATATTTGAGTTGAGTAAGTAGTTCAATTTTATCTAGTACAATAAACTATTGTACTTTGTATTCAAACAACAGTTTTAGTTTCTTACTCAACTTATATCAAAGTTTGGTAAAATTGCTTAAACTAAAATCACTTAATTTTTAAGCTGAAAAACAGATTATGCAGAAAATTAAAGAAGACAGAGATTTGATGAGGCAGTTCCCCCGCCGTCCTCGCTTCGGGGTACGTCTGCCCTCAATTCTAAAACTAGAATTGAGATGATTAATTAGATATCACTTGTGAAATTTAATCGTTTATACAAGGATTGCAAAGCATGTAAACAACAAAACTTCCAATGTGTTGAACGATGCTTCCTATCCTTGCTCATTGATTCAAGATGAATCAAGACCTTCGATCGTTGATGCTAGACCTCCGATTCCAGCCCCTTTGTTGAAGAATCTTCCGTTCTTCAAACCCTCGGCCCGGCTGATCTCAAACACAACGAGTCGAACCCGAATCCTTCACTTCAATGCCACCGAATCCGCTACTAGACTGATGAAGACTTTCCTCTTCTCAATCACCTTCGCTCGGCTGAATATTGAAGAACGATTCGTCCAAAAACCCCCAAACACAAACCCGTATTGGAGGACAAAACCCTAATGGTTTTATTCAAGAAAGAACCTGCCACAAGAATCAACCCGAACAGGATTCTTCGATCACAGCTTCGAACCTTATCACCTTTGCTCGATCACGAACCACATCAAAAGTAATTGTTTGCAGATGATGAGTTGTGAAATGTTGAAG
This sequence comes from Lathyrus oleraceus, assembly GCF_024323335.1. Taxonomy (NCBI): domain Eukaryota; kingdom Viridiplantae; phylum Streptophyta; class Magnoliopsida; order Fabales; family Fabaceae; genus Lathyrus; species Lathyrus oleraceus. Next base: position 457,362,150 of record NC_066584.1, on the reverse strand, counting down.
ATGAAGATGATGAGTCTTGGACACCTTTTTCACACTTTCTTGTTTCCTTGAACACTTGAACTCAATTAGCAAATGTTGGTTAATAAAAGTGTTTTAACTTCTATATATAGTAACAGACAAAACCAATTAAAAATAACAGAATTTCAAACATGGAAAATAACTCAGAAAACTGAGTTTACGCGCGAGCGGTCGACCATAGGTCGGCGTGCGCTGAGCCGTGAGTGATGCGCCGACCCCTATGGTCGACCCATTGTTCCATGCGCTGAGCCAGGATAGCATCATTATGCTAAGCGCTGACTTATGGTCGACTCAAAGAAGTTTTGCGCTGACCCGTGAGGTATGCGCCGACCCTTATGGTCGACGCAAGGCATCATGCGCTGACCATCTTCAGTTGGGCTGAGCTTCGCGCTGACCCGTGAGCTTTGAGTTGACCCCTATGGTCGACTCAAAGCCTTCAAATCTGCATAAGACTGTGTTTTGTGATTTTCATGCATTTCGTCATGATTACACTTTGTCCACATATGTTTTTGATCATTTTAATAGATTTAGACAAACGTAGAAAAGGATATGGTGGATGATGTGTTTCATTTGTTTGTAGACGTGCATGATGGTCTTTTGTCATCATCGAAACTTGCGATCGTATGTTGTCTGACTCTTTGTCTTTACATACTCCCCCTTTTTGATGATGACAACCTGTATAATTCAGCATGACGAACAGCATGTGATATTGACACATTTTCCACACTCCCCCTTTCTTTTGTAATCTAAGGCTATCTGCAGAAAGCTACTGTTAGTTGTGGGCATTTTTGTCTGCCTGCTTTGTGCACCTTTCTCCCCCTTTGACAACATCAAAAAGAGGGACAGAGTGATTTTTCAAGATATCAAGGAAATTTCACAGGAAATAACATAAACAGATAATAGTAACACACCAATGTCATTTCTGAGCAATAGTCATTTATAAGGCAAACAAGTAAAACATAGAGATACATTCAAAATGACAGTCAAACTACATAATGCATGTGAATGTCTATGTCCTAGTGGCGGTGTCCTGGATGATAACAAATTCCCGGGTTTTTGTAAGGGTCAGCCAGAGATGATAGGTATTCGGTGACACCGTTCAGATGCTTGAGACTCTCGTCGATTGACTTTTCTTGAAGTTCAAATGAAGCCGAAAAGGTTGCAAACCGGTCATTCATGCTTGTAGAGAAGGAGTCGAGACGCGCATTTTGGGCTTGAATTTGCTCGTTGATATGAGCATAGCGCTCATCTTGAGCTTGCATGAAGGACTGTTGAGCTATCTGCATATTATGCATCATATCCAACAGTTCTGAAGAATCAGCTTGTTGTGGAGGGGACGGAGGAGATTCTTCCTCATCTTGGTAATATGGCTGGTAAAATTGACGCTGAGTTAACCAGCCCTTGTGTTGCCATTCACCCCAGCCACCCCAGCGTGGAGCATCTTCTTCATTTGAATGCGACTGCGGAGCCCAAGCGGAGTCCGAGTAGTCTTGAGTGTCAACGGGTGGAGGATCATCATCTCCACCATTGTGATCTACATCGTGCCTGACTTCTTCTTCTTCATTTTCTTCTTCATCTTCTTGGTCTTCGCTTTCGTCACTATCATCATCTGCAGGAATATTTGCTCTCCGAATAAACTTATACATCCTCCGCTCATTGCACCAGAGATATCCCATCATAGACATGGTTTTTGTACTGAACTCTTTGTCAGATGAGATGGAAGTGTACTTGAAAGACGGATGATGAACGTTAGCTGCAGTCAGGACCTCTTGAATGAAAGATCCGTAGGCAAGCGCCGTTCCTCGTCCGGAGTTACGTAGCCCAAACATTCTACTGGCAATGTAGTATGGCCAGTTGATTTTTATCTTATTTTTTAGAATGTAAATCAGATGAACCTCGGCCGGTTCGACTCTGGAGAGGCCTCCCTTCTTTGGGCGCAGGATTCGTGAGACAACCCACTGAAGGATCCTTTCTCCGGCTTTCAGCTTGCCGACAGTGACAGTTCGTGGGAACGCGTCACTGTTCACAAACTGATCAGTATAGGGTCGTCTCAGCATGTCATTCAATGCATTTTTAAACTCATAGCCAGCTACGTGGTGAGTGTCAGTGACCTCAGGTAGAGGGTTTCCATCATCATCAACAGACATATCAAAATATTGGTTCCAGATATTTGATTTAAGCGGTACCTTTGTCGGACCAATTCTAGAGTGAAACTTGTGCCCGTGAAAGTTGTCATGAAGGCCGGCATAGAACACGCGAACAAGGTCTTCACTGTATTTGGAATTACATTCCAAGAAGTTGATAAAGCCCTGATGCTGCAGCAGAGCCAGGACTTCAGGAAGATGCATGCGTTCAGCGGTAAGTTTGTAGAACGCATGTTGTTGCACAACGCCTCTTTTGCTGATGTCTCTGTTGAAGACTTCGACGCGAGCGGGTGGAACGAGTGATACAGCAGATATGGGTAGAGATGCGGCGGATGATTCTCGGGATCTCTTGCCGGAAGGTCTGCGTGATGTGGTAGCCATTTGAGCAAGTTTGAAACGGAGTGTTTGGGTATAGAGAGAAGGTTTAGGAAGGGTTTTGAGAGTGATTCTGCTAGATAGAGGGTTCTCCCAATTTATAGTGGAAAGGTTAGGGTTTTGGGAAGATGGAAGATCAAAGAACAATAGCCACTAGGAGATGCAAGTTACAAAGTAGTGGGTAGTTTGAAAGGTGATGGAATGTAAATGCACAATTAATGATGATTTTTGGATGGGAATGTATAAAAAAAAGTGATTTGAATTTTTCTGCAGAAAAACGAAATTTTCGAGCGATGCGTCGACCATAGCCCTGTATGCGTCGACGCATACTGTTTGGTTTTTGAGAAAATGCAGAAATTTATTTGCTTGCATCGACCATAGCCCTGCTGCGGTCGACTCATACAGTCCAAATTTCAATTTTTCACTATTTTCCACATGCGATGACAGGTTTGATGCATAATTAACACACCATACAGCAATAAACATCCAAAGGGAGAGATCATAAATATATATATATAAACCACATCATTATGAAATATAGCTATTGTAGTCATGAGATTTTGTAGAGAGAGAGAGAGAGAGGAACAGTATCACCTCAATGCCGGAGTGACTTAGTGAACGGTAGACTTGTGCTTACAACAACATGGATTGGTTAGAGGTACAAGATTAAAGTCTTATATGGAATAAGGTAAAGCAGCAGATTATAGTCCCCGTTCCGAAATATCGAGAATGCCAAGTTCTCGGCGGATATGAAAGAAAGGTTCAGTGGCTAGCGGCTTTGTGAAAATGTCCGCTAGTTGATTTTCAGTATTGACATGTTCAAACACAATGTCACCTTTCTCTACATGATCCCGAAGAAAGTGGTGTCGTATTTCGATATGTTTGGTGCGAGAATGTAGCACAGGATTCTTGGTTAGGTTAATGGCACTTGTATTGTCACAAAAAATGGGAATACGATCAAGTTTGAGGTTAAAATCCAATAGTTGTTGCTTAATCCATAGGATTTGGGCACAACAACCACCGACGGCAACGTATTCCGCTTCGGCGGTTGACAAAGCAACAGAAATTTGTTTCTTGCTATGCCAACTGACCAAAGAGTTTGAAAATAAGTGACAAGTGCCACTGGTGCTCTTCCTATCCGATTTGCAACCGGCAAAGTCGGAATCGGAAAAACCTACCAATGAACAATCATTACCTTTGGAATACCATAGTCCATACTTCGGAGTACCGGATAGGTATCGAAGTATTCGTTTGACGGCTTTTAAATGGGATTCCTTGGGACATGATTGATATCTTGCGCACATGCATACGCTAAACATAATATCGGGACGAGAAGCAGTAAGATAAAGGAGTGAACCAATCATACCTCTATATCGTTTTACATCTACTTCCTTACCGTCTTCATCTTTGTTCAAGTTTGTACACGTAGGCATGGGGGTGTCTATGGCCTTAGCTTTTGCCATGTCAAATCTCTTGATAAGGTCCAAACAGTACTTTGTCTGGCTCACGAAAGTTCCTTCTTTGAGTTGTTTGATTTGCAGACCGAGAAAGTATGTGAGCTCCCCCATCATACTCATCTCGAATTCCCCCTGCATAAGGTCAGAAAACTCTCTCACAAGATTCATGTTAGTAGATCCAAATATGATATCATCTGCATAAATTTGCACTAATATCAAGTACTTTCCTTGACGTTTAATGAAGAGGGTTGTGTCAACCTTTCCTCTTGAGTAACTTTGTTCGAGTAGAAATTTGCTTAGTCGCTCATACCAAGCTCTAGGAGCTTGTTTGAGGCCATACAAAGCCCTTTTTAGTTTATAAACATGATCAGGATACTCATGGGATTCGAAACCCGGAGGTTGTGCGACATAAACCTCTTCATTTATGTGACCGTTAAGGAATGCACTCTTGACATCCATTTGGAATAACTTAAAGTCTTTCGCACAAGCGAAAGCAAGGAGAAGGCGTATAGCCTCGAGTCGGGCAACCGGCGCATAAGTTTCCTCATAGTCGATGCCTTCCTCTTGGTTATACCCTTGCGCGACTAAACGCGCCTTATTACGGGTTATTACCCCGTTTTCGTCCAGCTTGTTCCTAAACACCCATCGGGTGCCGATTACTCGATGATCTCGCGGAGGAGGGACGAGGTCCCAAACCTCATTTCTGGTGAACTGATTAAGTTCCTCCTGCATTGATAAAAACCAGTGTTCATCGAGTAGGGCTTCTTTAGGGTTTTTAGGTTCCATCTGCGAAACGAAAGCGAAGTGATAACAGAAGTTACTTAGCTTAGATCGAGTTGTTACACCCTTTGAGATATCTCCGAGAATGTTGTAAATTGGATGGTCTTTGGAAGACTTCCAAGCTTGAGGGAGATCATCGTTTGAAGGCGGATGAACTACCTCGGTTTCCTCATGGTGTACATCTTTGTCCTCCTCAATTTTGACTATGTCGGGTTGATCAATCCCCGGCTCGCCACCTTTGAGTATGTCTTCAGTAGATGTACCTGCACCATGTAAAACACTACCCTTTCCGACATTTCTCGGATTGGATTCATCAAAAGTGACATGTACAGACTCTTCTACAGTAAGTAATCGCTTGTTGTATATTTTATATGCTTTGCTAGATTGAGAGTATCCGAGGAAGATACCTTCGTCGGCCTTGGAATCGAATTTCCCTAAGTTTTCCTTTCCATTGTTCAATACAAAACATTTGCAACCAAAGACATGTAAGTGAGAAACATTTGGCTTTCGCCCTTTTAAAAGTTCATACGGTGTTTTGTTTAGAATGGGGCGAATGAGCACCCTATTCAAAACGTAACAAGCCGTACTAATGGCGTCAGCCCAAAAATATTTTGGTAAGCCACTTTCATTGATCATTGTTCTTCCCAATTCTTCCAAAATTCGATTTTTACGCTCCACCACCCCATTTTGTTGAGGAGTACGTGGAGCAGAGAAGTTATGATCAATACCATGGTTACCGCAATATTCTTCAAATAAGTGATTTTCAAATTCACCTCCATGATCGCTTCTAATTGCAACAATGTTTGTATTTAGTTTATTTTGGGAAAGCTTAGCAAATCGTTCAAAGGTGGCGAATGTGTCACTCTTACTTACTAAGAATATAGTCCAACAAAATCGAGAAAAGTCGTCCACTATTACGAAACCGTAATAGTTTCCTCCTAGACTTTTAATCCTAGATGGCCCAAATAAATCCATATGGAGAAGCTCGAGAGGTCTCGTTGTTGAAACGATATTTTTGGATTTAAATGAGATCCTCGTTTGCTTCCCCTTTTGACAAGCATCACAAAGGTGATCCTTGGTGAACTTAATTTTGGGGAGACCTAGGACTAGATCTTTTGAGACTACTTTGTTGAGTAAGTCAAAGTTAACATGTGCTAAACGCCTATGCCATAACCATGAATCTTCACTCATTGTTACGAGGCATTTGTCACTTGTTAACGATACTTCATTTAAGTCAAGCATATAGACATTGTTCACACGAAGACCATTAAACATACTCTTCTTATCATCATTATGTACAATTTTGCACCAATCTTTTGAAAACGATACATTGTATCCTTTGTCACATAATTGACTGATGCTAAGTAGATTGTGTTTAAGACCTTCGACAAGCTGCACATCAGAAATAGTAGTACAGGAGGGATTACCTACACTACCTTTACCAAGTATTGCTCCACGGTTGTTATCACCATAAGTTACATATCCCTTCTTCTTAGCCACAAAGTCAATGAAGAGAGATATGTCACCTGACATGTGCCTTGAGCATCCACTGTAGAGAAACCATCTTCTCTCGGTAGTCTCGAGGCATTGTACCTGTGACAAGATAATTAACAAGAGAAGGTACCCAATTGCTTATTGGGTCCTGAGTGGTGAGGAACAAAATGGTTGCATTTGGGCATCCATTGATAAATGCCTTTAGGAACTAAAAACCTCCTAAATCTACATTTGGCAATGGAATGACCTTTCTTGCAACAATAGAGACAAGAGAAAGTTGCATTTGGATTGCTTTTGCTATCTTCATCTTTTATAACATATTTATATTTTTGATATGGATTAACCATACTTTTTCGAAAATTTGATTTGTCGATAGCAAAAGTAATCTTGGGCTCAAGAGCCTTGTCGAGTTTGGCTTTTAGGTTTCTTACTTCACTTTGCCAAATGTAACAAGTATCACACCCAAAGTTCATCATTCTACTTTTAAGGTCCTCATAACTTGTTTTTGTGCTTTCCACTATAGAAGCCTTAAGTGCCTCAAGTTTCCTTTCGGATTCTTGAATTTTTTGTTCTAAATGAGAAAAAAAATTCTTATTTGAGGCAAGCCTTTTAAAGGCCTCTTTCGCTTCACAGTGTAAAGTTTCAAAAACAGTTTGCAATTCATGATGAGACATACTAGAGGATTTTTCATATTTAGCATGTCGTACCTGTTTCTTTTTGTTCTTTTGATGAGCAGAGAGACATAGATTTGCATTTTCATCTTCATCACTAGAGCTTTCATCATCGGAGGAGTTGCTATCGCTTTCCCAAGCTATGTATGCTCTCCTTGGCTTTGATGGTTTCTTGTGTGATTTGTATGAATCTTTTTCTTTTGTCTTTTTGTTCATCGGACAGTCCGGTTTGTAGTGACCGGGCTTTCCACACTTATAGCACGACCCTCTAGTTGTTTTTCCTTTTGAGTCATCATTTTTAGAGAACCTAGATTGCTTCCGGAAGTTTACCAAGTTCTTCTCGGAATGTTGGATGCCGTTCTTTCTCATGTAACGGTTGTAGCGTTTGACGAACAGCCCCATATCTTCACTCTTGTCCTCTTCTTCTTCGTCACTCGATGAATAATCATTTTGCTCTTTTGCTTGAGACTTTGAGGAGGAAGTCTTTAGAGCTATTGATTTCTTTTCACTCACCTTTGCTTTGTCTTTCTTGTCTTTCTTTTCGTGTTGTTCCAGGCTTAAGAGAACTTGTTCGTGCTCTTGTAGTTTACCGAACAATGTTGTCAAGTCCAATGTGGTAAGATCATTTGCCTCTTTTATGGCGGTCACTTTCGGATGCCATTCCCTGTTAAGACATCTTAAGATCTTATTAGTAGCAATATCATTGGAAACAGGCCTACCAAGTGAATGTAATCGATTGATGAGATGAGTGAATCTCTTTTGCATGTCGGCAATGGTTTCCCCTTGCTCCATGAAAAAGAGATCAAACTCTTGTGTTAGTGTATTGATTCTAGCCAATTTAACATCATTTGTCCCCTCATGGGCAATTTGTAGTGAATCCCACATGGCCTTAGCAGTAGGACAATGGGATACACGATAGTATTCATCTACATCTAATGAGGAGATTAGGATGTTTTTGGCTTTCCAATCATAATTGTATTTCTTTTCATCATCATCGGTCCATTGTGCTTCGGGCTTAGGCACAACTTCGTTGTTCTCATTGGTCATGGTTATTTGAATTGGACCATTGAGAATAACATTCCATATTTTTCTATCTATGGAATTTATGTGCACCCGCATACAGTCTTTCCAATAACTATAATTTTCTCCATTGAAAACGGGAGCTCTATTGTAAGCCCCTTTAGGTTCGTTAGCCATTTTCTATCAACGTTGTATTTTGAAGCACGGAGTGAACCAGGCTCTGATACCACTTGTTAGACTATGGCACGGATCTAGAAGGGGGGGTTGAATAGATCCCAATTAAAAACTTGAGTCGGCGCTATCAATTTAAAAGAAAGTTGGTTTTTAAAAATTGTTTTAAGTGCGGAAGCGGCCGAGGAAAATTTTAGTCTAAAACGAACCGTTATTGGAAAACCGGATATGCGTTAAGCTAATGGATTAGAGATAAAATGAAATACAAATCACTACACTATTTGCACACTCAATTGATGTATTTCACTAACTAGCAAGCCTAGTTCCAATGATCCAAAATACCAAATTAAACAGAATGTAAACTTAAGACAACTTTGGCTTAAGCAAATTCACAAACACTTGGTGTGCATACACTCCAAGAGATATTTGAGTTGAGTAAGTAGTTCAATTTTATCTAGTACAATAAACTATTGTACTTTGTATTCAAACAGCAGTTTTAGTTTCTTACTCAACTTATATCAAAGTTTGGTAAAATTGCTTAAACTAAAATCACTTAATTTTTAAGCTGAAAAACAGATTATGCAGAAAATTAAAGAAGACAGAGATTTGATGAGGCAGTTCCCCCGCCGTCCTCGCTTCGGGGTACGTCTGCCCTCAATTCTAAAACTAGAATTGAGATGATTAATTAGATATCACCTGTGAAATTTAATCGTTTATACAAGGATTGCAAAGCATGTAAACAACAAAACTTCCAATGTGTTGAACGATGCTTCCTATCCTTGCTCATTGATTCAAGATGAATCAAGACCTTCGATCGTTGATGCTAGACCTCCGATTCCAGCCCCTTTGTTGAAGAATCTTCCGTTCTTCAAACCCTCGGCCCGGCTGATCTCAAACACAACGAGTCGAACCCGAATCCTTCACTTCAATGCCACCGAATCCGCTACTAGACTGATGAAGACTTTCCTCTTCTCAATCACCTTCGCTCGGCTGAATATTGAAGAACGATTCGTCCAAAAACCCCAAACACAAACCCGTATTGGAGGACAAAACCCTAATGGTTTTATTCAAGAAAGAACCTGCCACAAGAATCAACCCGAACTGGATTCTTCGATCACAGCTTCGAACCTTATCACCTTTGCTCGATCACGAACCACATCAAAAGTAATTGTTTGCAGATGATGAGTTGTGAAATGTTGAAGATGAAGATGATGAGTCTTGGACACCTTTTTCACACTTTCTTGTTTCCTTGAACACTTGAACTCAATTAGCAAATGTTGGTTAATAAAAGTGTTTTAACTTCTATATATAGTAACAGACAAAACCAATTAAAAATAACAGAATTTCAAACATGGAAAATAACTCAGAAAACTGAGTTTACGCGCGAGCGGTCGACCATAGGTCGGCGTGCGCTGAGCCGTGAGTGATGCGCCGACCCCTATGGTCGACCCATTGTTCCATGCGCTGAGCCAGGATAGCATCATTATGCTAAGCGCTGACTTATGGTCGACTCAAAGAAGTTTTGCGCTGACCCGTGAGGTATGCGCCGACCCTTATGGTCGACGCAAGGCATCATGCGCTGACCATCTTCAGTTGGGCTGAGCTTCGCGCTGACCCGTGAGCTTTGAGTTGACCCCTATGGTCGACTCAAAGCCTTCAAATCTGCATAAGACTGTGTTTTGTGATTTTCATGCATTTCGTCATGATTACACTTTGTCCACATATGTTTTTGATCATTTTAATAGATTTAGACAAACGTAGAAAAGGATATGGTGGATGATGTGTTTCATTTGTTTGTAGACGTGCATGATGGTCTTTTGTCATCATCGAAACTTGCGATCGTATGTTGTCTGACTCTTTGTCTTTACACCGTCTTTATGCATTCATCCCATTTGGCCTATGATATCTCAAAGTCCTAAAGCTAGTTGATTGAAAAATTAACATGAGTATGGATGAGATTAGGCCACCTCTTTTGCATATTCTTTTTGTGTGTGGTATGTTTCATGAGCATAGTCCATTATGCTATGTCTCTAACATGCATTAACACCAAAATTCTATTGCCCGACCTCAAATAGTTGTGATTTCTACATAAATCCAATTACGTGCTTAACATAGCACTAAATTTATGACACAAAAGGCATAGCATTCTAGTTAGTGAGATTGTAAGTCTCCCATATTTCATGGTATTGTGTGGAAACTTGGCCTTTTTCCTTCCTTGGGAAGATGTCTTGGCTCAAGGATCCATGCTTGTGATAAGTGGGTTGAGTGTTCTCCAAAGAATGTCTTAAAATGAAAAGCAAAAGCAAAACAATACTAACTTCTAATTCAGTAACAACTAACTTTTAATTTCAAGCCTTTACTTTAATATCATTTAATTTTAGCCTTTATCCATTTGCCATTGTTCATATCATTCTAATTGTTTATGTTAATGCAATTTTCACTTTGTCCACTTGGACCATATTGTGTGATATTTCTTGTTTGTATATACTTTGCTTGTTTGTGTGGTCTTTGACCATTAATGTACATAATAACAACAAAAAACCCTAAAAAACTTTTATGTGTATTGCTGGCTTGATCTTGGACAAATGGACTTAGAACTTAGGCAACATTCCTATGCTAAAGGACTTGGCCAATGCCAACTTATTGAGAAACCAAGTGCTTGCAATTTGAAACTTCATCTGATACATCATTCAAGATCCCTCTGAGTTCATCTGCAACATGATCATTGTGAAGCTGTTATTTTGAACCTGTGACTTGTGGAATTCATCTACTACATGGGCTACTTTGAAGAAGATTATGGAGTAGTTAAAGCTTGGATGTGTCTATCTTTATTTGATGCGTTTTGATCTTCAACATAATATAATTGTGCATTTGTGTGTTGCTTGGCTCTAAATGTCCAAGGGAATTCGGGGTTTCTATTGACATTCTTGTCTATTGGATTGCTACCCATTTGGTCAAATCTTTTCAACTCTTAACTTTTAATTTTGTGAATAGGATTAGCCTCTTCATCTTCTCCCCATTTCTTTAATTTTAAAATCTCTCCCTCCCTTTTTAAAATCTTCTTTGATTGAACTTGTTTTGTTCTAAACTTTGACCACTTTGCAAAAAGATAGAAACTTTGGCCTTATGCCATTGCATTTTCAAACTTCTTTTCTTAAATCAAACTTGTAAATAAACTTAACTATACTTGACTTAAACTTTCAAAAATCCAAAAATAACTAACTCATTCAAACCATTTTTAGGCCTTTATGCCTTTCAAACTCAATTTTGGTAAAAGCAATGCATCCACTTTGAAATTTGTATCACGAACTACGAGGTTGTGATCCCTCATTTTTATGTTGGTACGTAGACACAAGTCCGAAGGTCTTGTCAAACACAAAAATATAATTAATGAATTTTTTTCTCATCCCCCCATTCTATTTGTTTGTAAACATCATATTGTACCAAATACATATGCACACAAAAAGGGCTCCCTAGAAGTACCTAGGATACTTTGGGTGCTAACACCTTCCCTTTGTGTAACCAACCCCCTTACCTGTAATCTCTGACATTTTGTTAGTTTTGATTTGAAAACTTCTTACTTTTGAGTTTTGTTCGTACTTTTTTCCCTTTTCCCTTGGAAACAATAAAAGCGCGGTGACGACTCTTGTTATTTGATGTCTAGCTTATCCATAGCTTGATGATCATGAATTTCCCGTTACAAATAGACCGAAAATTTCTCTTCAAAAAATTTAACATTGTTGCATTCTCAAGAATGAATTTGAACCCAAGACATTTGATTAAGGTATAAGAGATCATATCATTTCATTAAATTTATCTTAGACATCATTGGTGGTGTTCTAAGAACATTTTTTAAAGAAATCCTAAAATAAAATATTATAACTAGATTTAGGATAATTTAGTCTTTTTATATTTTAACATTATTTATATGTTTTCCTTCTCATTCACACATTCTAATTGGAACCCTAATCGCGCAACTGCACATCATCTTCTTATTGAAACCCTGGTCGTCGTGCATCATCTCTCTTTCCTCTAAAACTTTTGAATTTTGAGTTTGATCTTTAAGATGAGTCGTTCCAGAAACAATATCACATTCGAAGATGCAGTACAGTTTGTAACGAAAGTAAAAGATACATTTAAATATAAGATGGGAAAATTCACTGAATTCTTAAAGATCCTAAATGATTTCAAATCCAAAAGAATTGATCTTGAAGATGTCAAAGAAGGAGTGGTGGAGCTGTTTAAAGAGCACAAAGATTTACTTTTGGGAATCAATGCCTTTTTGCCACCAGGACATGGAATCCCTCTTCCATCGGATGATGAACAGCAAAGTGATGATGAAGAATCAAGAAATTGATATGTGGTTCCATATCAATATTGATGAATAATAATAAGTTTGATTACAATCATGTATATTGAAAATATTAGGTAGATCTATAAATGACAAGTACTTTGGTCTCTTTGATCTTTTCTTGAACGGTTGTTTCAAACAAAATAAAATAAAACATTTTACATTTCATCACGTGTTAGCCTTTCCATATGTTGTTTTAATTTTACAGTAGACATTTCTTCTAATACTAGAAGTAGAATCACACTAAATAGTTGTTAAAAATGGTTACAGATTAGGCAATTTCAAGATCCCTACAATCATGGTGGATCTTAATTTCCATATAAGAAAGTGTGCAAAGTTAATACTATATATACTCCATTTAACATTTTAATTGTCTAGATTATTAGTATATTATTAATTAATCTTCATTGATGAATAGTAATAAGTATGACCACAATCTTATAACCATGTAATGTTCAAGAGTTTTGTTTGGTATTTTTGTTTTAATAGATTTATTCTATAAAACTAGGTAGAAAAGGTATATTCATGATTTTAAATTTCACTTGCAAATGCAATATGCAGTTGTAATTGTGGTTGTTGTAAGGCGAAATAATTATAAAATTTCATAAACTATATAGTGGAATCATTGTGCCAATATATTGTTTGTTTATCGCAAAAGAGTCTGAGATTATCTAAAATTAATTTATTAAAAGGTGAATTCATATGACTATATGATAGTAAGTGTCATCTAGTAAATTAATGATGATTAGACATATGTTGTGAGAAAAGATTCATCTTCATTGATTATGAAATGACCGATGACAAGAGAATTATAGTAAGTTACATGATGCATCAAAGTTATGGTGGAGAATCTATATTCTATCATAACTTATAACTAGGGTTGGACAAGAAGTCGAATCTAGCCCAACCTAACCCATAAAAAACTATTAAAAAAATGAATTTGGACGGGTTTAATTGGGTTATTAGGTTGACGGGTCTTACAATAGGTTTTGTCTGGGTTTATGTGGACGGGTCCGGATGAAAGAAATTGAATCACGAGTATCTTAACCCGCATAGTAACCATAAGCAAAACTACGTCGTTTTGCATTAAGTTTTTTTCAATAGGATGACTTCAGTATTCATTCCATTAATTTTCATTGCCTCTCTCTAGGGGTGTTCAAAACTGAACCAACCCAATAGAAAACCGCAAATCAAATCGAAACCGCAAAAAAACACATTTGATTCGAATGTGTTTGGGTCATTTTTTAACAAAATTGTGCGGTTTGTATTTTGCAAACCGAACTAAACCAAATAAAACGACATTATGTTACAACCCAAACTTCACTTATCCCACATCTAATCCAAAATTCAAACCTATTATACCTTAACCTTACAAATATTCTCTTATTCACACTTAGTGTTTTAGTTTCAACCTTCTTAAATATGTCCTAGTAGTATCACACATTTTTCTTATCTTCTTTGCTATGTACATTTCACATCTTCTACTATAATCTCCTCTCTTATGTTCTTTATTTTTTATCTTCTCATTTTTATGTTATTCTTTTGTCTTTCAATTATGTTTTTATCACACCTTACTTCTATAATCTCGCATCCCTTATGTTCTTTTTTCTCATCTTTATTAATCTCTCCTCTCCTCCATTTTTCTTTTTTATTATAATATTTTTGATATTTTTTTATGCTACTATTTCATATTTTTATGCCACTTTTGTCTATTTTATTTTTGTATATTGAATGAGAATTATTTGTATCAATATGATAAGTTTTGTTGTTATTTTGTAATGTATGAATGATTAAATACAAAGTTATGTTATTCTCTATAGGTATATGTATGACTCAATAAAAATATTTTTAAAAATCGAACCAACTCAAATCGCATTGGTTTGGTTTGGTTTTATTTCTAAAAGTCAATCGAACCAAACCGAACAACGTGCTTTTTTCTCTTGCGGTTCGGATAATTTTTAGCATCAAAATCATCCAAAACGCACTGCAAACACCCCTACCTCTCTTTATTTGTTCTCCCGCATCAATCAATTTCCAAACTCCACCCACATTTCCGCCACTCTTCATCTCTCTCAACACAAACCACCACCCACATTCACCACCATCTACCTCCATATCAGGATGGTTTTACCCCATCTTCTTCTTATTTCTCATGTTAGGATTTTAAACCTTATCATTTCTTCTTTGTAGTTTTGGGGTTTTGTGTTTATCATCTTCTTTTTTTGTATTTGTTTGTTCTTTATAATTTGTTTTTGTCTTTTATTTCATGCTTCTCTCATGATTCATGTTCTTTCATTCTACTTTTTGTCTAGAGCAAATGTAAGGTAAGTTAAGGGTTACGATTTAACATTTCTGTTTTTAGTTTGTAAATGCTTGTTGTAGTTACCTAATATGTAAAATAACAGTTGTAATTTTCTATTTCCTAAGTAGGATAAGGTACTACCAATTTGTCATTACAAAAAATATGGAGAATTTAGAAGGTAATATTTTGCTTCAAAATTGTTAATGGCATATAAATTCTAGTGGTTTTAAAAATTCATTAACAAAAGCTCATGGCATATCAAATGCAGTTGGCATAATCCTTCTGTTAGTCTAACCCATATGGACATTTGTTCCCTATATTACTACATAAGCCTAAACATAGCGTGAAAAATCGTATTTAGTTGATGCAAGTGTAGCCATTTGGCTTCTATGATGTTCATTTGATCGAAAATGGTTTTAGGAACTTACATGTGTCCCTATAGTTTATATGTGTATAAATATGAAGTGGAGTATTATCAGAATATTATTTTGGCTTCATTAATTCTTAAGAAAATGTTTAGTATTGTTGTATGTTTGTATTTTCTTGTGTACTCAAAAATTGAATATTGGAAATTATTGTACTTCTATGCTATGTGATATAATTTGGTTAGCATGTGGATTATACACCATTGTGTTTCTTGAAGTGCATTCATTGCTTGATTAAACTATAAAAAATTGTATACTTAAGTCACTATAATATTAAAAATTTGGAAAACTCTTTCTAAAATTTATTGAGATGTTTATGAAACAACTCAAAAATATTGTTGGGCTTAAATATTGTATCAATCAATCAACCTAAAATATTCGTCCATATTAACTCAGATCCGTATAAGTCGAACCCGTCTAAACCGTATTTAATTTTGGATGAAAATTGACCTTTAATAACTACCCGCGGTTTGGACTGTGTGAGTTTTTTGGGCCCGAATCCGCCCAATCCGACCCATTGCCCAGCCCTACTTATGACAATCTCTAACAATCATCACTAACTAG
Source organism: Lathyrus oleraceus (assembly GCF_024323335.1). Lineage (NCBI taxonomy): Eukaryota > Viridiplantae > Streptophyta > Magnoliopsida > Fabales > Fabaceae > Lathyrus > Lathyrus oleraceus. The sequence continues at coordinate 457,346,378 of NC_066584.1, read as the reverse complement.
ATTTAAGTATCTAACTAACTTTAACTAATTATTGTAGCTTGTGTAATGTTAGATGCCCAAAAGTGCTTATTTGAGCTATCAAATGTGGGCATCTTTCACTCCTTTTTGTTGCTAAAGCGTTCGAAACCGCCTTTGTTTTAGATGAATCGCAATACAATGTTAAACGATCTTGGTACCTTTGATTTGTGCGTTATTATACAGGAATTAGGCATGAAATAATAGAAAATGAAGGCACAAGAAAGTTGGCAAAGGGACCAAGAGAAGAAATCATTCATCAGCACGCTCGCTAGGCGAAGTGCTCGCTAGGCGAGCACCCAGCGAGCATCCAGCGAACATCTCCAGTATTTTACAGTAGCAAACATCAACAAACTCGCTAGGCGAGCAGCCAGCAAAGGTGGTAGCGAACACGCCCAGACTTGGTCAAAAGCGCAACCAGCACTCACTCGCTAGGCGAGCCACTAGCGAGCTCCCAGCGAGCAATTCCAGTAGCAAAACCTCCTAAGCTCGCTGGAGCGAAGGTTGAAGCGTGGGCTTCGCCTAGCGAAGGTTTTGTTCGCCTAGCGAACATGCAAATCTGGCAAAGGATATTTCTCTGGGCGCAGGTGCCTCTGGTGCCTATTTTAGGGGCTCGCTAAGCGAACCATTCTGCTCGCCTAGCGAGCATGACAGCTCAGTAGCAACACTATAAGTAGCAGGGGCTACTTTTTTGAGCCATACTTTTACACTTCCATACTTTGTACTTTTTTTAGATATTTTCAGCATTGCTCTAGAGATATTTTGTAACCTAGAAACCCATTTTTCTTCATCTCTTAACATTATTCTACAAAAAGAAGGTGGATTCCCATCCAATCTCGATTCTTCGACTTGGATGTTGATCAATCTTCAACCAAGACTTGTTGTGCAAGCCACCATGAAAATGAGTGGCTAAGTTCTTCATTTTGTTAAGGTTAGATGTAGATGATCATTAGCTTTGTGTGTAAATGGGATGATCTTCATTTGTAAACTCTTTAATGATGAATATATGGTGAAAACTTTGTTTTATTGAAAACTCTTTGTGTTGGTTTATGATAGAGAGATGTTTACCAACTCTTTACCTAGGTTTTCATCCAATCTTGTTTGTTAGCTAGAGATAGTAATGAATGATTTTGTTCACCATAAGGTTGAACCAAAAAGTTGTCATTTTGATAGATTGTGTTAGAGAGAAACAATGGATCAAAATGGGAAAACCCACAATCTGTGTTAGAGATAAACACATTGGGAGGACTTTGTGAAATAGTTTGTCATCTAAAGGAGTTTATAAGTTTTGTTGATCGAACATATACATGCAAAGTGATCGTCGAACCCTAACTTTGACAATATTTCTCAAATAGAAAAACCAAAACTTTTACCGCATTTTATTACACTTTTATGCAAGATACTGTGACTAAAACCAAAACCCCTTGTTACTACGAGTTAAGAATTGAAACAACTGTCGAACGGCGGCGATATCTCACAATCCCTGTGGAGACGATAATAAAAACCTGACACTTAAAACTACACTCAACAAAATGGCGCCGTTGCCGGGGATTGTGAATTGATATTGCGAGCATCGCAATAGTTGCTTAATTTTTAGCTTTCGAATTTTTGACGTGTGCTTGTAATTTGTTTGGTTTAGTGTGCAACTTTCGTTTTATGCGAGGGCAGATTCCTGTGGACGAACTTCTTTTTGATCCCGAGATCGAAAGAACCGCCAGGAGACTGAATAGCAAAACGAGACGAAGGAGGCAACAAGCTAGACAACGACAAGAACAAGGAGAAAGTTCTTCTACCACACATCTACCACCGTTCATACCTATCATGGATCAACCACCACAACCACCGCCCATTTCCACTCCATGTGTAAACAGTCCAAGAAATACTGCTCAGTTTGCCAACCACACGGGAAGGCAAGCCGAGATGAAGACGGGAACTCTTAATTTACTATATGGAAGTCCATTCACCGGAATGGATCATAAAGATCCCTTTGCTTTTCTCACCAAATTTTACGAGATAGCATTGGCGGCCGGAGTTGATCAAGCTTAAGAGCTACCGTTGTTCAAAAGATTATTTCCCCACGCTTTGCTCGGCAAAGCAAAAGATTGGTACTTAGATCAAACACCCGCCGTCATGACAGATTGGAACGTGTTGGAAGAGAAGTTCATCGAAAGATTTTTCTCCCACAACCGGTTCATGGAATCCAAGACGGCCATCTCCGTGTTTTCACAAGGGACCAACGAATCGTTGAATGAGGCATGGGAAATATTCAAATCCATGCTTCGGAAGTGCAAAGGGCACGGTTTCGACGAATTGACTCAAATCCACATTTTCAAAAATGGCCTTCAACCGAATTGCAAGACTTTGTTGGATGCTACCTCGGGTGGTTCTTTATTGTCTAAAAGCGCCGAAGAAGCTACAGATATTATTAACCTAATGGCTCTAAATGACCTCCAAAGTCAAAGTAGAGGCAACTCTTTGAAGAAGCCGGGAGTGCTTGAACTTGGGACGAACGATGCTATTCTTGCCCAAAACAAACTCATTTCACAACAAGTGGAACTCTTAACTCAACAAATAAAAGAGTTGAGAGAACCTTCAAAAGCTAAACAAATAGCTTGTTGTGAGCTTTGCAAAGGTGAGCATGACACCGGATTTTGTCTACCTCCCGGGTTCGAAGAAGTAAACTACATGGCGAACCAACGAGACTACCAACCGAGACAACAACAACAACAACAACCTTATCAACCACATCCTCAAAATCAACAACAACACTTCCAAGGGAATCAAGGGTTCCAACCTAGGAGTAACTATTACCATAACCAAGGTTATGGGGGTGGTTCTTCTAGCCGCCAAAACCCTCCCCAAAATCCTTACCAACCTCAACAACCGTCGGTCGTGACTTCAAAGCTAGAAGAGACATTGACACAATTTATGCAAATTTCAATGGCTAATCAAAAAAGTAACGATGCGGCAATCAAAAACCTCGAGACTCAAGTCGGACAAATTGCTAAGCAACTAGCGGAACAACAACCCGGTCCATCTTTTTCGGCGAACACGCAAACTAATCCTAAAGAGCATTGTAAAGCGATAACGACGAGAAGTGGAAGGGAGTTGATTAGTGAGAATACAAAAAAGAGATGAGAGTGAAAAAAGAGAGGAAGAAAAAAATGATGAGGAGAAAATAATAGAGGATAGTATTGATGGTGAAGTGGGGGAGTGGAGTGAGGAAGAAGTTGAAAAGAACGAAAAGAATGGTGAAGTTGTAAAGAAAGAAAGTGTGGAAATTGAGAAAAATAAGAGTGATGAAGTAATGGTGGAGGAAGTGAAAAAGAAAAGAGCGAGAAGTTCTAGAGTTGCTAAAGGAAAGGAGGTAGTGAGCGCTACTCCAATCCAAAACCTTCCTTATCCACATGCTCCATCTAAAAGGGAGAATGAACGGCATTACGCCCGATTCATGGATATTTTCAAACAACTGCAAGTCAACATTCCGTTTGCCGAAGCACTGGAGCAAATGCCCAAGTATGCCAAATTCATGAAAGACATACTTACAAAAAAGCGGAGGTATACGGAACCGGAGACGATTGTCCTCGATGCTAGTTGTAGTGCGATCATCCAACGGACGCTTCCGAAAAAAGAGGTTGATCCGGGACGAGTTACTTTGCCGGTTAAATTTGGTGATGTCTATGTCGGAAAGGGACTAATTGATTTGGGGTCAAGCATTAATCTTATACCATTGTCTATTGTGAAGAGGCTTGGCAACATTGAAATTAAGTCCATCCGGATGACGTTGCAATTGGCCGATAAGTCGACCACCCATCCTCATGGCGTAGCCCAAGATGTTTTGGTTAAAGTCGACAAATTCTTTTTCCCGGTCGATTTCATTGTGATTGATATGGAAGAAGATGATGATGCTCCGCTCATTCTTGGCCGACCGTTCATGAAAACCGCGCGCATGATGATAGACGTTGACGACGGTTTGATGAAGGTAAGGGTCCAAAATGAAGAAGTTACATTTGACCTATTCGAAGCAATGAAGCATTCAAATGATAGACGTGATAGTTTTCGCATTGATGCGATTGAAGAGGCAACCTTTGAAGTTTCTAAGCATATTCATGAGATATCTCCTATGGAGTTAGCTCTTGATGACTCCTTTGAAGTTTTCACAGTTGAAGAAGAGCAAGCTCTTGATGAATGCTTAAGGGAACTTGATAGTTTAAACGAACTACAACTGTGGGAAGTTGAGGAGGAAGACTTGAAGAAGAAGGTTAATGAGGAAAAATCGCCTATTGAATTGAAAATGTTACCTTCTACTTTGAAGTATGCATTCCTCGACGAGACCGAGGCAAAGCCGGTTATCATAAGCAATCTTTTGACAAAAGATGAAGAAGCCCGTTTGATCAAAGTGTTGAAAAAGAATCAAGAAGCCATGGGTTGGACTCATTCCGATCTCAAGGGAATTAGTCCTTCCTATTGCATGCACAAGATCTTAATGGAAGAGGATTTTAAGCCGGTAGCTCAACCACAACGCCGCTTAAATCCTACTATGAAGGAAGTTGTTAGGAAGGAAGTTGTTAAGTTGTTGGATGCAGGAATGATCTACCCGATTTCGGATAGCCCATGGGTTAGTCCTGTGCATGTGGTTTTGAAGAAAGGTGGCATTACCGTGATTCGAAATGATAAGGATGAGTTGACCCCTACCAAAGTTGCAACGGGGTGGCGTATGTGCATTGATTATAGGCGGTTGAATACCGCAACTCGAAAAGACCATTTTCCACTCCCGTTCATGGATCAAATGTTAGAAAGACTCTCGGGGCAACAATACTATTGTTTCTTAGATGGCTATTCCGGGTATAACCAAATTGCGGTTGACCCGGTCGATCATGAAAAGACGGCTTTCACATGTCCCTTTGGAATTTTCGCATACTGTAAAATGCCTTTTGGGTTATGCAATGCACCGGCGACTTTCCAAAGATGTGTGCAAGCTATTTTTGCCGACCTTATCGAGAAAACAATGGAAGTCTTTATGGATGACTTCTCAGTATTTGGTGGTTCCTTTAGTCTATGCTTGGCAAACTTGGAAACGGTTCTTGAAAGATGTGTGAAGACCAATCTTGTGCTTAATTGGGAGAAGTGCCACTTCATGGTGACCGAGGGGATAGTGCTTGGCCATAAAGTCTCTTCAAGAGGGCTTGAAGTTGATCGTGCTAAAGTTGAAGTGATTGAAAAGTTACCTCCTCCGGTGAATGTGAAGGGAATCCGAAGCTTTTTGGGGCATGTCGGTTTCTATCGGCGCTTTATCAAAGACTTCTCAAAGGTAGCTAAGCCTTTGAGTAATTTGCTAGCCAAGGACCAGGTATTTCTTTTAACTGATGAATGTTTGCAAGCTTTTGAGATTTTAAAGGAAAAATTGGTTACCGCTCCAATTATAGTCGCTCCAAATTGGAATTTAAATTTTGAGCTCATGTGTGATGCGAGCGACTATGCAATCAGAGCGGTATTAGGCCAAAGAAAAGAGAAAAAATTTCATGCGATACATTACGCAAGTAAAGTTCTTAATGAGGCTCAAATTAACTATGCCACCACTGAAAAAGAATTACTTGCGATAGTGTATGCGCTTGAAAAGTTTAGGTCTTATCTTATAGGGTCCAAAGTCGTAGTGTATACCGACCACTCGGCGATTAAATATTTGCTCACCAAACCGGATTCGAAGCAAAGGCTCATCCGTTGGATCCTCTTGTTGCAAGAATTTGATGTTGAAATCAAAGATAAGAAAGGATCGGAAAATTTGGTGGCGGATCATTTATCTCGCTTAGTTAATATGGAGGTTACAGCTTCAGAGAAAGAAATCCGAGAAGAGTTTCCTGATGAAAAACTTTTTAAAGTTCAAGTTAGGTCGTGGTTTGCGGACTTTGCGAACCACAAGGCTAGTGGTTTGGTGCCTCCCGACCTAACTTCGAACCAAAAAAGGAAATTTCTCTCGGATGCCAAGTACTACGTATGGGATGACCCATATTTGTTTAAGTATGGTGGTGACAATCTTTTGAGAAGGTGTGTTACCGGCGATGAGGCGCAGAGCATCCTTTGGCATTGTCACAACTCACCTTACGGCGGACACTATAATAGGGTAAGAACGGCCACTAAAGTCCTTCAGTCGGGATTTTATTGGCCCACTATTTTCAAAGACGCACATGCCCATGCGCAAGGTTGTGATAGTTGCCAAAGAAGCGGTGGGATTGGTAAGAGAGATGAGATGCCTCTCCAAAACATCCAAGAGGTTGAAGTATTTGATTGTTGGGGTATCGATTTTGTAGGACCATTCCCACCCTCTTATGGTAACGAGTATATGCTTGTGGCTGTTGATTACGTTTCAAAGTGGGTTGAGGCGATTGCCTCACCTCGGGCGGATGCAAAAACGGTAATAATTTTTTTGAAGAAAAACATATTTTCCCGTTTCGGAACCCCCCGAGTGTTGATTAGTGACGGAGGGTCACACTTTTGTAATGCACCGTTAGAAAACGTCTTAAAACATTACGGTGTATCGCATAGAGTGACAACTCCGTATCACCCACAGGCTAATGGTCAAGCCGAAGTCTCTAATCGTGAGATTAAGAGAATTCTTGATAAAACTGTGTCAAATTCGAAAAAAGAGTGGTCACAAAAATTGGATGAAGCGTTATGGGCATACCGTACCGCTTTCAAAGCTCCAATTGGGCTAACTCCTTTTCAATTGGTGTTTGGTAAAACTTGCCATTTGCCGGTTGAATTGGAGCACAAAGCATTGTGGGCCCCGAAATTATTAAATTTTGATAAGGATTTGGCCGGTGAGAAAAGGAAAGTGCAACTGCTTGAGTTGGAAGAGATGCGCAATGCCGCATATCACTCGAGTTGGTTGTATAAAGAAAAGGTAAAAAAATATCATGACAAAAAGCTTCGAAAGAAGGATTTTGTGCCCGGACAGTTGGTCCTATTGTTCAATTCTAGGTTGAAGTTATTCCCCGGAAAATTGAAATCAAAATGGTCTGGGACATTTCGGGTCAAAGAAGTCAAGGAATATGGAGCTATTGTCATTGAGGACATGGAAAAGAATGAGAGTTGGACGGTAAATGGCCAACGTTTGAAGGTTTATCTCGGCGGTCATGTGGATCGCGGGAGCTGTGTTATTTCCTTGGATGCTCCTCTGTGAGCATCGAACCGTCGAGCTTATCCGACGTTAAACAAGCGCTTGTTGGGAGGCACCCCAACATTGTAAGTATTTACAGTTTTCTGTTATGTTGTATTGGTGTCCATTTTGAAAAACCTTGCTGAATGTGCTTTACCTGCTGTTATGAAAAAACAAATTGCTGTCATGCTCGCTAGCAGCTCGCTAGGCGAAGGCAGTAGCGAGCTGATTCGCTATCTGCTCGCTAGGCGAAGCAGCAACAAGCGCTGCGTGGAAGCACTTTATTTCTGTTTCACAGGGCCACTCATTAGGGCCCAAACACTTGTTATTTCGTTTTTTTTAGTCTGATAAAGGATCAAACTCACTCCAGAACTCACAATCACACTCTCATTTTTCATCTCACACAAAACCCTACTGTTACATTGCAAACCTCATTGTGCATTTCTACTTCTATCGATCTCTTTCACCAGGTTTGTCCTATCTCATTTACATTTTGTTGTCAAGATTAAATTTATGAATATGAGACATTTAGGGTGAATTTGAGGGAATGGGTACATTAGGTTTTGTATGTGGATGTAGATTTGCATGTACCTTAGAATGATGCCTTTCATGATAAATCATTTTGTTCTGAAATAGATACCATGAGACCTTGGGTTTTTCTGAAATTTCAGTGTTAACAAGGCAGAACCCAAAACCCGCAAGATTCGCTAGCACCTCGCTAGGCGAATTAGTGGCGAACATGACAGTAATTGGATATTCTGTTTTGCTTTCTAATTTGTTTTGTGTTTGTGTTGTTTCCTCTCTATGTCTTTGCAGATGGCATCCAGATCAAGCGCGCCTAAAAAGAGAAAGGTCGGGAGCACTTCCCGTACCGTGCCCATACAATTTGACACCGACAAATTTGTCGGGCCAAAGCAAGCGGCTAGATATATGGCTTTGGAGAAGAGAAAGATTCTGCCGGAGAAAAGATTCACAATCAACCCCGAGGGCGAATACCGTACATTTGCCGGGTTGATTCACAGTAAGCGGTGGGACCGGTTGATATCTCCGCTTGAACACTATGACATCGAAACAGTGTGTGAGTTCTACACGAACGCACTGCCTAACGATGACGAGCCATTCACATGGACAACACGAGTGTCTGGCCGTCAGGTTGCATTCGATCGGGACACAATTAACCGTGTCTTGGGTGAACCGCTCCATCTGGGAGCAAATGAGAGAGACACTTACCATAGGGATTTGAGGCTTCACCGGGATACCAATTCAATTTCTGCTGCTCTGCTTTTTAAAGGGAAATCAGTTGAGCTGAACCCATCTGGGGTTCCGATGAGATACCATAGGGAAGACATGATTCCCATGGCTCAGCTGATACTCATGTTGGTTCTCACAAATATAAAACCCAAGTCTCACACCTCTGCCGTGCCGATCCCAGTGGCACATCTGGTTCACTGCATCTTCACGAATATTCAAATTGATGTGGCGAGGGTAATTGCTTTGGAGATGAAGTCTGTGGTAGAGAGCGGGCTAAAGTCGGGGGCACGAGTTAACTGCCCCCTTGCTTTCCCGTGTCTAATCATGGCTTTGTGCCAACATGCGAAGGTGAAGCTACCCTCCCGGAGTCAAGTAAGGATCCCACCGGCCATCAATGATAGATATGTGGCCAAGTTTTGCAAGCCTAAGAACTTAAGAAGTGGTGCAGTTGCTGGTAATACCGAGACTTCTGATGGTCCTGGTACTTTTGCTCATGGATCCGATCCTTTCCAGCAGGCTGTCTGCAACTACAATTGGGATTGGATGGCGGAAACTCAGCGCGCCATGGTTGACATGCACGACTCTATGCAGCTGTTGCAGTTGCAGGCACGTGACCCCTCCGGTGATCACTCGATGATGACGCGTGAGCAGTTTCTGCATAACGCTAGCTGGCCTATGGACAGGCCTATGTTTGGAGAGGGGGCGGGTGTCGGTGCATCTGGTGCTGGTGCTTCAGGTGGTGCTGAGGATGATGGTGATGATGATGATGATGATGCTACCGGTTCTGAAGCCGGTAGTGATGAGGGTTTTGAGTCCTTTGAGGGCTAAGTTTGTTTTATTTTATTGTATTTTTCAGATTTGTTGTATTTTGATTTTGGTTATGTACTTTTGGGGTGTTTTGTCCCCCATGCACATTTTTAAAATTTGTAAGTAATGAGTTTTGTTTATGTTTTAAATTTATGTGTTTGGTTTAAATTTCTTTTTGTTTAATAAATTTTTGGTTGTTGAGTGTCAAACCTTCTAGATTGGTTGCTCCTCAAAGAAGTATCCAATGAAGGTGCATCTGAGCTTGGATGACAATGATAAAAATAAACAAGTGAATAATGCTAAGGTACATGGTTACCTCCGGTTAGAATTTTAGAATGCATTAAGAACTTTACTCTTTTTTGTAATTGAATATTGTTCTTTTGCAACATAATTGAATGAATGTTTCATCTAGGACTTAGAACCACAAATTGTGAGGAAACCTCCATTGTACACTTAAATGCTGGATTCTAATAAACTTTGTTGATTCATTTGATTCATGCTTGGTCTTTTATTGTTGTGAATTTGTGGAAGCAATTAGAAATGATCAAGGCGCTTGTTTTCTTATGAGCACAACCAGTTCCAAATACAACTTACCCGTGAGCAGAGAGAGTATTCGTTAACCCCTTTGAGCTTAAATAGTTGAATCTCAGCTTGAAATAAAGCGAGATGTCAAAAATCTTTTTTCTTGAAACCCGAAAATTTTTGATAATTGTTCTTTTGCCGTAAAAAGTCAAGAGCATTCACTTAGGGTGAGTAAGAAATAAGTTGGGGAGAACGAAAAAGAGAATCGGTAAGTGCCACAACTCTTGAAAAACCGAGCAAGCATTGAAAATAAAAAATACATATAAAAATATAGAAAAGAGAAACATCTGTTTTGTAAATATGATGTGAAAGAAAAGAAAATATAGAAAAAATGAAAATGAATGCTTGCTTGGAAGAAAAATAGTGAGAAAAAAAATTGAGTTGTGAAATAAGAGTTATGAAGGTTTCAAATGAGAAACAAATGGAACGAAGTTGAGATGTGTGAATAATGTACAGTGAATGTCTCTTTTGTATCAGCAATTTCGTTTTCAATGGCCTTAGAAATGACCCTTGTTTGTAAACCTAACCAAGCTACAACCAGAAAAGTCCTTAGTGATCTTCTCGCTTCCGCATTTCCATTTATAATTGTTAGACATTGTATGAATTGAATTGATTTCTTCATTGTTTGTTGGAAAGAGAGATTGTCCCAGCCGTTGCAAACGCGTAATTTCTTCAATCCTTATTCGAAGAGGAGAGATAGGGTGATTCATTCAAGATAATATTGTTGTGGATAGATACATATTTCGCATTGCTATTAAGTTTTAGTTCTTGTGCATTATGTTTTTCTAACCATTGGGAACTTATGCCTGGTTGATTTTCTTGTGTTTGAGCCGTTTTATCCGACTTCGGAGAAACCTTTTTCTTAAAGCAAATCCTCTTGTCCTTCAAGAGGCACACTTTGCTTGAGGACAAGCAAGAATCTAGTTGGGGAGAGTTGTTAGATGCCCAAAAGTGCTTATTTGAGCTATCAAATGTGGGCATCTTTCACTCCTTTTTGTTGCTAAAGCGTTCGAAACCGCCTTTGTTTTAGATGAATCGCAATACAATGTTAAACGATCTTGGTACCTTTGATTTGTGCGTTATTATACAGGAATTAGGCATGAAATAATAGAAAATGAAGGCACAAGAAAGTTGGCAAAGGGACCAAGAGAAGAAATCATTCATCAGCACGCTCGCTAGGCGAAGTGCTCGCTAGGTGAGCACCCAGCGAGCATCCAGCGAACATCTCCAGTATTTTACAGTAGCAAACATCAACAAACTCGCTAGGCGAGCAGCCAACAAAGGTGGTAGCGAACACGCCCAGACTTGGTCAAAAGCGCAACCAGCACTCACTCGCTAGGCGAGCCACTAGCGAGCTCCCAGCGAGCAATTCCAGTAGCAAAACCTCCTAAGCTCGCTGGAGCGAAGGTTGAAGCGTGGGCTTCGCCTAGCGAAGGTTTTGTTCGCCTAGCGAACATGCAAATCTGGCAAAGGATATTTCTCTGGGCGTAGGTGCCTCTGGTGCCTATTTTAGGGGCTCGCTAGGCGAACCATTCTGCTCGCCTAGCGAGCATGACAGCTCAGTAGCAACACTATAAGTAGCAGGGGTTACTTTTTGGAGCCATACTTTTACACTTCCATACTTTGTACTTTTTTTAGATATTTTCAGCATTGCTCTAGAGATATTTTGTACCCTAGAAACCCATTTTTCTTCATCTCTTAACATTATTCTACAAAAAGAAGGTGGATTCCCATCCAATCTCGATTCTTCGACTTGGATGTTGATCAACCTTCAACCGAGACTTGTTGTGCAAGCCACCATGAAAATGAGTGGCTAAGTTCTTCATTTTGTCAAGGTTAGATGTAGATGATCATTAGCTTTGTGTGTAAATGGGATGATCTTCATTTGTAAACTCTTTAATGATGAATATATGGTGAAAACTTTGTTTTATTGAAAACTCTTTGTGTTGGTTTATGATAGAGAGATGTTTACCAACTCTTTACCTAGATTTTCATCCAATCTTGTTTGTTAGCTAGAGATAGTAATGAATGATTTTGTTCACCATAAGGTTGAACCAAAAAGTTATGATTTTGATAGATTGTGTTAGAGATAAACAATGGATCAAAATGGGAAAACCCACAATGTGTGTTAGAGATAAACACATTAGGAGGACTTTGTGAAATAGTTTGTCATCTAAAGGAGTTTATAAGTTTTGTTGATCGAACATATACATGAAAAGTGATCGTCGAACCCTAACTTTGAGAATATTTCTCAAATAGAAAAACCAAAACTTTTACCGCAGTTTATTACACTTTTATGCAAGATATTGTGACTAAAACCAAAACCCCTTTGTTACTACGAGTTAAGAATTGAAACAACTGTCGAACGGTGGCGATATCTCACAATCCCTGTGGAGACGATAACAAAAACCCGACACTTAAAACTACACTCAACATGTAACAAGTTAGTTATTCATCTAACTAAATTTTTATTTACATGATATGAATTATGTGTGGTGTAGTATAGATGTTAATCATTTCCAACTTGTATACAAGAAGATGAAATGGTTAAGGTAGGAGAGGTTTGGTGAAGAAGATAGCTAATTAATCCTTGGAAGTCACAGAAAGAAGCTTAAGAACTTTTTCATGCACCTTTTCACAAACTAAGTGGAAATCTATTTCTAGAGGCTTGATACCTTGGGGAACACCCTAATTTTGATTATTATTTTTTATTGAGTTTAGAATGTCTTAAATTATTTTATTAGTATTATTAAGGATGGTTGATTTCTTAGTAGAAATCATTATAATCTTTTATTTATTTAAGATAATATAGAAAGTGAGAAATTGTGATTTGGGGAGAAAATTAGAAATTAACTAAATTATCAGAAGTGAATAGATTTATTAGGAGTTTAGAGGATCATTAGAATTAATAAAAATAAAAATAGGGTTTTTATTTAAATAGAGAATGGAAATAGAATGAGGGAGCTGTTTGGTGAAAATAAGTTATCAATAGTGTGAGATATTGGATCGAACTCTAGTATGGTCGAAAAGTAGCTTCTTGGTTCGAAAATTCGAAATGACTTTAGCATGTCGTCGAAGTCTGTTCACATGCTGCAATCAAAGTATACTATGATTGTTAGCATGTCGAATTGAGCATGTTTGTTATGCCCAATTGTTTAAGTTAGTTTGTTCTTTAAGTTAACTTGTGTAATGACCATGTGTGTAAAAGCCCATTAGTTTAGTATGTTAGTTTTCTTATAAGTAGCATATTAGTCTCTCATCATTGCATAAGGCAAATTCTAATTAGGGTGAGAGAGGTTATTTGTTATTCTATAACACTTGTAATCTTGTTTTAAAGAGAAAGTAAAAAATAGTAGTTTATAACGATTTCATTGTGTTCTTTTTATTTTCTTCTTTTCAACCCTTATGGGTTTCTTACCGATCAAGAAACCAATTATACTTTGTAATTTTGGCATCATTTTCACAAGAAATTGGTGCGGTGAGCATGGAGAAGATGTCGTCAACAAAGTATGAGATTGAAAAGTTCATTGGAATGAACGATTTCGGTCTGTGGCGCTTGAAGATGAAAGTCGTACTGGTCCGACAAGGTTGTTTAGAAGCGTTGAATGGAACCACAACCATGGGCGTTGCGTTAAAGGATAAAGAAAAAATGAATATGGTAGAGAAAACCCACATCACCATTTTATTGAGCCTCGGTGATACGGTTCTTCGACAGGTTTTGGAGGAGACGACGGCGTCAGGTCTTTGGGAGAAATTCAAAAGTTTGTACATGACCAAATCATTGGTCAATCGCCTCTACCTGAAGCAAGCTTTATATTCATTCAAGATGAGTGAAGACAAAGTTATGGCCGAGCATTTGGATATGTTCAACAAGATGATTCTTGATCTTAAAAATATTGATGTAAAAATCGAGGATGAAGATCAAGCGTTGTTACTATTGTATGCTTTGCCCATAACACATGCTCACTTCAAAGAAACTCTCTTGTATGGAAGAGAGTCGCTGACCTTTGAAGAAGTTCAATCAACCTTGTACTCTAAGGATTTAAACGAACGAAAGGAGCATATGCCATCTTTGACTAATGAAGGTCTGTCGGTTAAGAGGAAATTCACAAAGAGAGATGGCAAGTTCGACAAGAAGAAGGGTAAAAGTCCGCAAAAGTCTTATAGTGGTGATGCGTCTGGTATTTGATGTTATCATTGTAAGAAGGGGGGTCCTACAAGAAAAGTGTGCCCTGAATGCCTGAAATATCATGGAGGTAAGAATAATGGCAAGGCAACCATGCTTCAAGATGATTTTGACTCATCTTATGTTCTTGTGGTTTCAAGCGACGACACAAGTAAATAGTGGATTATGGATTCAGGTTGCAGTTGACACATGACTCCAAACAAAGACTTGTTCGAGGAACTATGTGATTAAGATGGTGGATCTATATTTCTTGGAAACAATAAAGCTTACAATATTGCAGGTGTTGGATATGTGATATTCAAGCTCCATGATGAGTCAATAAGGTTGTTGACTGAAGTCATGTATGTACCTGATTTAAAGAGAAATTTGATTTTTCTTGGCGAATTCGACAAGAGAGGATATATTTTCCAATGAGAGAAAAGTATTCTAAAAGTCATGAAGGGGTCAAAGGAATTCTAAAGAGGCGTGAAGAAATAAGGATTGTATACCCTTGAAGTTGAAGTTGTTTGTGGTTCTGCAGATGTTACATCCACGAAACCTTTGTCGAAGACAGAAATTTGGCACATGAGATTGGGTCATATCAGTGAAAGGGGTCTGGTCGAATTGGGGAAACAAAATCTACTTGGTGGAGACAAATTCGAAAAGCTGAAGTTTTGTGATCCCAATGTACTTCGAAAATCTTGTAGAGTGAAGCTCAATAAACGCAAATAAAGAACACATGGATCCCTTGATTACATCCATGTTGATATTTGGGGGCCTGCGAGGTGTCCATCACATTTAGGAACAAGGTATTTTATATCCATAGTTGATGATTATTCCAGAATGTTATGGGTATTCATCAAGAAGACTAAGGATGAAACTTTTGAGAACTTCAAAAGTTAGAAGACTCTGGTCAAAAACCAGACTGGCAGGAAGGTCAAGAGGTTGAGAACCGACAATGGCCTTGAAATTTACAATGAGGCGTTTGACATTTTTTGTGCAGCCTCTGGTATTACAAGGCCTAGAACTACTGTAGGTACCCCCTAACAAAATGGTTTGGCTGAAAGGTTTAATTGAAACATTTTAGAAAGAGTTAGATGCATGTTGACTAGTGCTAGGTTAAAGAAGGTGTTTTGGGTAGAGGTTGTTTCGACAACAACATATCCGATAAACAGATATCCTCCGACTGTGTTAGATATAAAGACACCTGAAGAAATTTGGTCGGGACATCCACCAGATCTTGACAAACTTAGAGTATTTGGCTACATAGCCTATGCTCAAATTAGGCAGGACAAGGTCGAACCTAGATCTTTGAGATGCATGTTCATCGGATACCCTGAAGGAGTCAAATCTTATAGGCTATGGTTCCTAAAGCAGGTCACGGGAGGTGTATCACCAGTCGAGAGGTAGTTTTCAATGAAGCTGAGATGACTTTCAAGAAAATTAATGACGTTAGTCGAAGTGAAGAGATATCTGAAGAAGAAATGGAACAGGAAGAGATTCTTGTTAAGGTGGAGCATGTCGATGTTAAATTGCGTATCCTAGATCAAGTTGAAGAAGAAGCACAAGATGCTGAAAATACTTAGGAAGATAAGGAAATTGTCGATGACTACCTATTGGCAAGAGATAGGCCGAGAAGAGTCATCAATACACCTTAAAGACTTGGGTATGCAGATCTCATAGCTTATGCCTTAATCCTTTCAAGTGAGGTTCTAGATGAAAAACCTAGAGACTATAAGGAAGTTATGAGGATTTGAAATAAGACTGAATGGATTAAGGCCATGGATTGATAGATGAAGTCTCTTCATGATAACCACACTTGGGAACTGATGAAGAAACATGCTGGAGCCAAGTTAGTCAGCTGTAAGTGAATTTTCAAAGTTAAGGAAGGAATCGAAGGAGTGACGTCGAAGAGATACAAGGTAAGATTGGTCGCAAGGGGTTTCACTCAGAAACAAGGTGTTGAATTCAATGATGTGTTCTCTCCTGTTGTGAAGCACAGGTCCACTCGAATGTTACTTTCCATAATGGCACAGTTCGACCTAGAACTGGAACAAATGGATGTGAAGATTGGTTTCTTGTATGGAGATCTAGATGAAACAATCCTGATTAGGCAACCTGAAGGGCAGCGGAAAAGGGTAAGAAAGATCATGTGTGCAAGATGAACAGGTCTTTATATGGATCAAAACAATCTCCTCGACAGTGGAATAGGAAATTCGACAAGTTCATGGCACACATAGGTTTTATTAGAAGTCAGTTCGACCTAGAAATTCATTTTTTATTTTGTTGCTTTATGTGGATGATATTCTCATAGGAAGCAACAATGTCAAGGATGTAATGAAGGTGAATGTTGAACCCAATAAGGAGTTTGATATGAAGGATATGTGAGCAGCATCCAGGATTCTTGGGATTAACATCCGAAGAGATAGAAAGCATTCGAAATTATGCTTATCTCAAGAGACATACCTACAGAAGATTCTCGGCAAGTTTGGTATGTCGAATTCAAATCCTGTTGTGACTCTGACAAACCCTCAATTCAAGTTGAGTATAGAACATTGTCCCAATACTGAGGTCTAAAGAACTTATATGAATAGCATCCCATATTCTAACATAGTAGGTTCTTTGATATATGTTATGGTCTGTACTAGACCCGACATAGCATATGCAGTAAGTCTTGTAAGCAGGTACATGGTGAATCCTGGAAAGGCTCACTGGAAAGCATTGAAGTGGATTCTAAGGCACATAAATGGGTCTCTGAATAGAGTCCTAATTTATGGTTGAGCATGTGGTGAAAATAGTAAAGCAGAAATCGAAGGGTATGTCGACTATGATTATGTAGGTTGTATTGATTCCAAAAAATCTATTTCTGGACATGTGTTCACTATGTTTGGCATAACAATTAGTTGCAAAGCAACACTTCAGAAGGTTGTTTCCTTATCAACCACTGAAGTGGATTATATCTCCCTCACTGAAGTTGTGATAGAAGAATTGTGACTTGAATATTTTGCTAAGGAACTAAAACTTAAAGGTTGAGTTATCATTGTTGTCACAATCGGGGGTTACAAGAAGCCGAGATTGAACTAAAGAATGCTCTCTCTCAAAGAAAAGAGAAAGAGAGAAAGCAAAATAGAAGAGTTGTCACCGAATTTTATTGGATTTCCTCTTAAAGAGAGAGGGGAGGGGGAAATAGTCGCTAAAACCCTCGGGGGAAAAGTACGTACTAGAAGCTCAAAATTACGGATAAAGCATCGGTCTCGCAACCGAGATTAGGATTCGGAAGTCGGTTACACAAGGGGAAAGTATTAGCACCCATCACGTCCACGGTACTCCATGGGAACCATTTAAGTTGTCGGAGTATGTGGGCATTTATCTTGTTTATTTCTTTATTTTTTTAAGATAGTGTGAAAGAATGGTTTTTTGGTTTTTTTATTATTGTGCTCGCCAAGGATTGTGGCCCTTGTGCCTACGTATCATTGATCAGGTGATAAAAAGTCAGAGCTATGTAGTTTGGAGTAGAAAATGTTTGTAGGTAATTTGATTTTACCTTTGAGAAAAGGGTTTTCGGAGTGGTGCCCTAAGGCAAAAAATAAAGTTTGATGAGTTTAGTTGATTTTACCTTGAAGAAGAGTTTATGAAAATATTGTTTGCGATTAGATTTCACTAAAGTCTATGGACAGAGGTGAAAATTCTAGACAAACAAGTCAAGTGTCTTGTGTCCAAAATAATCAGAGTAAGGGTAGGAAAGCTCCACTCTTACTCATTTTCCACCACTTAAGGCTCATGGTGCACAATACTAATCATAGTTTTATTGTATTTTAAATTTGATTATGAAAATGCCCCTTGACGTTGAACCAAGGGGTTGTTTATTTGATTTATGAAATTAGGTGACGTAATGGATACACAAAGTAACCAAACAAGAAAGTAAAGAGTATCATTGTAAGGTATCCCAAAAGAAAGCCTTGTGTGTGCAAAAGTGACCTAAACTACCAAAGGATAATGGTCTTATAGTCATGTCTCCCCAGGGTAGTGCCATGATGCCATTCTTACAACATGTATGTAAGTTACAGATGAAATCCAAAGTTAAAACAGAGTATCACAAGATAAGGGCAAAGTCCTCCAAGTAAAGGTCCTAAGATGAAATCCTCTAAGTCCAAGTTGATTACAAGTGGAATGAATCTTTTTGGTCTTTCATTTTATCATGTTTTTGTTGTTTTTAATCGTATGATGGCAATGTGATAAATGAAAATAATAAACATGCATGATGAGTTTATGCAATGACAATGATGATAATGTGTAGTTGAATGTAAATTACAATGCCAACATAAAAGCAAGTAACAAAGTAATAACAACAAGGTCACAGTAATGGTTAG
Source organism: Lathyrus oleraceus (assembly GCF_024323335.1). Taxonomy (NCBI): domain Eukaryota; kingdom Viridiplantae; phylum Streptophyta; class Magnoliopsida; order Fabales; family Fabaceae; genus Lathyrus; species Lathyrus oleraceus. The sequence continues at coordinate 457,328,032 of NC_066584.1, read as the reverse complement.
TGATGAATAAAATTAATAGAGTAAGGTTAGGGGTTAGTAGTAATGTACAAAGTAACCACTAAGGATTATCTATCCATAGGTTAAAAGATTCAAAATATGGAGCATCAAGGGATAACTTATCACTGATGCAAAGTATTGAAGATGATCAATAATCAACTAACAATAGATTTGTAACAATGAAAATTATACAACCCCAAGTCCATCTATCAATAGTTTGACAAGCGAAAAACTGTATCACTCAATGATCAAAGATTAGCAAGTTGATTTAATGGTTAGGTTAGACAAGTTATACAATGGTTAAAGTATAAGGTAAATAAGTTAAATGAGGAAGCATAATGGTTATAGGGTTAGTATAAAAAATGAAAGCAAAATGAATCAAATGGAATCACCCGTTAATATATACAAGCAAAGCTTCACCTATGTGTCAAATGATCCAAGTTTGGTTGATATATATGCAACCTATCTATGCCTAAAAGTATCATGAATGATCCTTTGATCATTCATTGATAGATTTGAAACATATAAGGTTTAATCAACCCTAATCAAACCATAATCATGACCTAATAGACCTCATTAGCCATCAATGTTAGAGGCATCAAAAATCAATCAAAAAATGCTTAAATGAAATGAAACAAAGTGTAATAAAATAAAAGAGGTAAAAATAATGAGGGCTTGTGTTGGAAAAAATTTAATCAGAATTAAAATAAGTGGGATAAAAATAAAATTAAAAGAGAAATAAATAAGTGAAAAATAATAAAAAGAAAAGAAATAGAAACAAAAATAAATCCAAGTGGGCGCGCTGGGAGTTGAACCCCTAACCTTGAGGTCATGGGGCCAACCCCCTCACTAACTGAGACAAGTGCTCTTGGTGTTTAGAAAGCGCCTCCATAAAATAAAATAATATAACACATGTTAAAAATGAAAAACGCGCGCTCAGGAACCAATCAGAATGGGACAACATAAATTTTCAATTTTGAAAACATGCGCAGGTTCATCTTCAACCTCAAGACACCCCAAAATAAAAACCTCATAACATGTGGTTTTAATGGGATTTAAACATTGAAACATCATCTACATACATCATCGTTCTAACCTCCATACTCATGAGCCATTGATTGGCTCTGAGTGTGGAGTATTTTCCAGAGGTTCAAAAACTCGAGTTGACCTAAAACAAAAATTAAATGAAGAATAATGGACAATCAACACTCAAACCATATGGCTAAGCATCAATGGATGATTTCGAGTGGAATGGTAACTTATTTGAGTGAAGGGGTGAGTGTAGCTACCTGATCGAAATTGGTATCAAAAGTGAACTCATATGAGTATAAGTAGCTCAGGTGAGTGTTGGGAAGGTGAGTTAGTTTTTGGGAAAGCTTGAGGGGTGTTTATGGATGAATTATGGGCACTTGGTTTGAGTTGAAAAGGTTCTGAACTTGAAAATGGAATCTCTATTTTTGAAGGAAGAACTCGGTTTTGCAGTAGAGTATTTTTGGCTATTCAAGCTTGGTTTAAGAGTGGAAAACTTTCTTATATTTATAGGGAAGGTGTTGGGATGGATAGATGAGAGAATGAGAATGGTTTTATCAGAAATCACAACTGATCTGAAGCATGCTTGAGAATGAGATTTTGAGGATTCAAAATGGCAAGTTCTGACTTGGTTTGCACCACCAACCAACAGGTTTTGGTCCTTAGCACCAAACAAGTGCAACCAAAGGCTTTGCAATGACTTTCTATGGATTTGGCTTTTAACCATTTTGGGAAATTTTCAGAATTTGCACATGGCTCGGGTTTTGCAATTTGTGAGTTTTCTACACAAAAGTTGACTTATAAACATACCATGATATCATACGCAATGTGTTAGAGGTCAAATGGAATTAGATTCATGTGATTAAATGACTTGGTACACAAAAATGCAAGCTTTGGCTGGCTTGATCTAGTTTGTGCATCATGATAATTTCCAAACTTTGAACTAGGGCCAAATGAAATTGACTCGTGCATTTTTCATAAAATTTGTGCCAAATACTCTTTGCCATGTCCTTAACATGTTGCAAAAAGAACCAGGTCAAAAGGAATTGTGGGTTGGAAATGGAAATGTGGTAAAGGGGTGGTCTTGGTCATGCTTCTAGGTCATGCTAGACACTTGGACCAGCTCGGCCAATGCAAAAGTTGAGGTCCTTGCTCAATGAATTAGGTCTTGGACTTTGAAACAAAGTTGGAAAGGGACTCAATTAGGACATTTTTATCAAAGAATATCTTGAAAATATTTAAAGGTGAAAAAGTTATGGACTTTGGACCAAATGCTAGACCATTCTTGCCAAAATGTGACCACCCGACATGACCTAGAAACGTCACTTTGTGATTTCTTGATTTTTAAGGTACAATGATGGATGTTTAAAGCTTATAAGATCATATCGTGATGTAAAATAGGGCTTGGATCTTTGTGAGGTGATTTTAGGTCATGTTCATGGGTGAATTCAATGCCATTAAAGTTCAAAGTTCATGACCAAACCCAGTACTTGTAACATGAATTGAATGGGTGTTTGATTGGTAAATTATGGTTGAAATTTACTTGAATTGAAGTGTGGTAAGATAATATGATAAAATGAAGCAATGCCATGAACCAAAAGATGCAGATATTAGGGTTTCTTGAATCACAAGTTTCATCAAGAACCAAGGCCAGCCAAATTAGGGTTTTGAGGTGCAAGGGATGTATTGAGGAGATTCAAAGGGTTGTAGGATGGAAAATGTTTGGATTTTAGGGGTCCTAAGTGGAATGGTCAAGGCTCAAGATGAACCATAACTTGTACAAGCCAAAGAAGATCAAGATCTAGGGTTGAGGTCCTTGGGTGACCAGATGAATCTTCATGTGTCTTCAATGGGGTCTCACCATCCAATTAGGGTTTGGAGAGTGAGTGAGATATCTTGAATGATACTCCAAGCTTGTGGGATGCTTGAGGATAAAGATTAGGGTCAAGGTGGCTTGGGCACACCTCAACATGATCAGTGAGTCTTAAGGCTTCATAGGTGAACCCCATGCCTTAAGTTTGTGGAACATTATGGATCATTAGGTGTAGATGCTTATGAAATGATATGTGTGAGATGTATGCTCATAAATTAAGGTTATCGGGGGTGATATGAAGGTATCGTAAATTTGAGGGTATGACAGTTTCCCCTATTTAATCTTCTCAGACTTAAACGTATGGATAGCAATGGCTTATAATGCCTTCAAGGTAGGAGAGGATTAAATACTAAAATGAGTAATCGGAAATTTTCCCTGCTGGGGCTGAGAGTGGTATGAATTTGATTTACGAAGAATTATATATGGGAAGTATTTACGGGATGGAAAATGATCTTGATATGAGACCAATTGTTGGAGAAGTGAATATGTTTATGATAATTATGCATGATATGTGATGCGATGTATGCAACATAAGTATCTCTTCAAAGAGGAAAGTTCGGTGACAAAACTCCAAGAAGAAGGGTATGGAAGAAACTCCGTTGGATGATCAAAATTAAACAAGGTCAACGATCAAGGGATGCCTAAATTAGGGTTTCTTGAGCCACAAGTTTTATCAAGAACCTAGGCCAGGTGAATTAGGGTTTGGTGATGCAAGGGTCATATTGAGATGTTTCAAAGGTGTGGGGCCTGAAGCAATTTTGAATTTGAGGGGTCCTCAACAATAAGGTCAAGATCCATGGGGAATCATGACTTGTACAAGCCAAATGAGGGTCAAGAGCTAGGGTTAGGGTCCTTGAGTGGCCAGATGAATCTTGATGCATCTTCAAAGGGGACTCACCATCCAAATTGGGTTTGGAGAGTGAGTGAGATGACTTACATGATCCTTCAAGCTTTGTTGGATGCTTGGGGATGAGATTAGGGTTAAGGTGGCTTGCGCACACCCTAACATGACCAGAGGATCTTGAAGCTTCATAGATGAACTACATGCCTTAGATTTGTGCATCACTAAATATAAATGCATATGAAATGACATGTATGGGATGAATGCTTATAAATTAAGGTTCAAGATGGTGATGTGGAGGTAGGGTAAATTTGAGGGTATGACAGCTGCCCATATTTAATCTTCCCGGACCTGAATGTATGGATAACAACGACTTCCCATGCGTTCGTGGTAGGAGAGGATTACATATTAATAGGAGTAACTGGAAAATTTCCCTATTGAGGATGAAAGTGTTATGATTTGTTGGGGATTATATATGGTTATGATGATTATGGGTGCAATGTGATGTGTGCAACATAAATATCCTCTCAAAGAGATAACTTTGATGTCAAGACTCTAGAGGAAGAAATTCTATTGGGGAATGAGAAAATCCGTAAAAGAAAGGGGTGACTTCCCCTAGCAACAGCTGGAGAGAAAAATAAAGGTAATTCCTAGCAACGGCTGGAACACCCAACTCTGATGGGGAAATATAGATTAAATGACGATTCTCAGCAACGGCTAGAATACCTGACATCTACTGGGGATCAAACAAGTGAATTCAACGATGATTCTTAGCAACAACTAGAATACCTGACTCAGTGGGGATAATAATTGGGTTCAATGATGATTCCTAGCAATGGCTAGAATACCATACTCAAATGGAGAGAAAAGACAAGGTACGGTGACGATTCTTAGCAACAGCTAGAATACCTGACTGTATGGGGAAAAAAATTCGTCCAGTGATGATTCCTAGCAAAGGCGGGAATACTTAACTTGACTAGGGATATAAACTAAAATAGTTCAGTGATGATTCCTAACAACTGCTAGAAATACATGACTCTGATTGGGGATAAACTTCTCAAAAAGGTACAATGACGATTCTTAGTCAAGGCTAAGAATACTTGACTCTTCTGAGGAAATATAGAAGTTCAGCGAAGAATCCTAGCAACGGCTGGAATACCTGACATCTTTTGGGGAGATCAAACAGTTTAGTGACTATGCTTAGCAACGACTAGAATACCTGACGCTACTGAGGAGAAATGAAATTTCAGCGACGATTCCTAGCAACGGCTAGAAACACCTAACTTTAGCTGGGGAAGAGAGCATATTAGTGACGATTTCTTACAAAGATTGGAATACCTGATTCAAGTTGGGGAAAGAAGTTCGAAGATGATTTTTAGCTATGGCTATGAATATTTCACTCAGCTGGGGATAAAAGAAGTACGCCTCTTGTCCAAAAAAAGGAGAAAGTCCAGCGACGATTCTTAACAAAGGCTAAGAATACCTGACTCTGGGGGATAAATAAAAAGATCGTGATGATTCTTAGTAACAAATAGAGTATCTAAATCGCAGGGGATAGAAGAAGTACATCAATGATTCCTTAGCGACGACTAGAATACCTGACTCTTTTGGGGAAACTTGAAATGAAACAAAACAGTTCAGTGACGATTCCTAGCAACGACTAGAAATATCTGACTCTGCTTGGGGAAATATCTTGGGAACGAAAGATGATTTTACTGGAAAAAATCCCTAACAATGGTTGGGAAGTTCCAAAATCTGATGAATCAATATTGAGTACAAACTGAGGAGTGAATTTTCAGAAGATACTTATGATGCAATGTTATGTATGTAAGATGTCGATGCATGTTCAGGTTTCTACAGGGGAATGTGCAAATGTAAGGTTTGTAAGTTATGCTAAGTGATTGGTCTTTGCGGGGGGAACACTTGTTAGGAATGCCAATGATGATTGGGCTTAGAAATTGTTCGGGGATAATGGACTGACGTCCCGACATTTGGAAAACTAGAATTTTCGATGTCTAAGCAAGCAATTAGTGTGATAGTTGAGGATTTTTGTCGGGGAATTTCTTGATTGGGCCATGTCCAAGGGACTGCATGGCGCTTCTAGGTATACCAAGTATGTTGGACTATGGTTACCTTTAGTTACTTTTGAAAGAGAAGTAATTCTATGTTTTCCTTTAAAAAAAATTTAGCAAAAGGTATTTATCGATAAATTTCCAATGTGATGTTAATTTAAGAAAAAGTCAAATTTCGCAAATAAAGTAGGAAAGAGTAAAAACACTGAGCATATATGATAGATTTAGTTTTATTAATAAAATGTTCCCAAAAATGGATGGTTTGTACAAAGGAAGCAATTCCTAAAAGAGGAGATTGCAAAAAGAAATTGAAAAAATATAATGGAAATAAAAAAGCTCACATTTCCACCAAGTTCCAACTCTGCTATAATCCTTATGTCCTTGATTGTCCTTCGATTTTTCTTCAGAAGGAAAGTGACTGGATCGACTCGTTGAGGAGTGGAGAAAGGTTCTTTTTAGGATGCAGCCTCTTACTTTTACGAATCCTTAACTTTTTCCTAGACCGCCCTTTCGGGTTTTTAGTCTACCGGGATACCCATTTTTGCATAAGTCGCCCTTTCGGGTTTTTAACTTATCGGGCTCTTTTTTTCTTTTCTCTTCTTCTAAGCATAGTATATTTTGACTGGATTCGCGTTCACTAGGGATGGAAGATCTTCACCATCCATAATTGAGAGAATTAAGGCTCCTCCAGAGAAGACCTTTCTTACAACATCTGGATCTTCATAGTTCGATATCCATTTTCCCCTTGGATTGGTGTGAATCGGAAAAATCTTCTTCAACACAAGGTCTCCAACCTTGAGGATCGAGGAAATACCTTCTTGTCATGGATCCTTTTTATACTCTTTTTGTAAAGTTGGTTGTGGAAGATGGCTGCCAAGCACTTCTCATCAATAACGTTCAGTTGGTCAAACTGGGCTTGCACCCACTCAGCTTCATCAAGCTTGACATCAGTCAAAATCCTTAAATAAGGAATCTCTACTTTTATAGGAAGGACTGCATCCATGCCATACATTAGAAAGAAGGGAGTTTCCCTAGTGGAGGTGCGTATTAAGGTGCGGTAGCCGTGTAATACGAACGGGAGCATTTCATGCAAATGTTTGTAGGTTTCCACCATCTTCTGCATGATCTTCTTGATGTTCTTGTTAGCTGCCTCAACATCGCCATTCATCTTGGACCTATAAGGCAATGAGTTGTGGTGTTCGATTTTGAAGCTTCAGCACAACCCTTTCATCATCTTGTTATTGAGGTTAAATCCATTATTAGTAATGATCTTGTTAGGGACCCCATAACAACAAATGATTTCCTTTCTTACGAATCGAGCCACCACTTGTCTTGCGACGTTAATGTAGGAGACTTCCTCCACTCATTTAGTGAAGTAGTTTATGGCTACCAAGATGAAGTGATATTTGTTTGAGACAGTTGGCTCTATCCTCCTGATCACGTCAATGCCCGACATGGAAAAAGGCCAAGGTGATGTTAGGACATTGAGTGGCATTGATGGCACATGGATCTTCTCGGCATAGATTTGGCATTTATGGCATGCTTGGACGTGGGGGTAACAGTCAACCTCCATGGTCATCTAATAATAGTCGAATATCATGATTTTCTTTACCATGGTGTGTCCATTGGCATGTGTCCTAAAGGATCCCTCATGGATTTCCATTATGATTTGGTTTTCTTCTTGCTTTTTCATACATCTAAGCAAAACTGAATCATAATTTCTCTTGTATAGTACTCATCAACTTAAGAAGAACTTGGATGATAACTTCCAAAGATATTTCTTGTTGGTGATGGATGCATCCTTAGGATATTCCTAGCTTTCCAAGAACTTCATGATATCGTAAAACCAAGGATAACCATCGGCTTCGTCTTCTGCTACCTAACAGTGGACAGGCTCGTCCAAGTAGTCAAGATGAAAAGTTGGTGCTTCATTTTTCCATTTGACCTTAAACATGGATGACAAAGTTTCCAGGTCGTCAGCCAATTGATTTTCTTCTCTGAGGATGTGATTGAATGTGATCTAGTCAAGATGACGTGTTGGATGTCGTACTCGGTCAAAGCCATTTTCCAAAGGGCTATCCTACCAGTTAGATAAGGCTTCTCGAAGATGTACTTGACAGGGTCCATCTTGAAGATTAACAGTGTCGTATGGGTGAGCATATACTATCTTAGGCGTTGGCAGCCCAAGCAAGTGTGCAGCAAGTCTTTTCAAGCATTGAATATTTACTCTTGAAATCGATAAACTTCTTGCTTAAGTAGTATATGGCGTGTTCTTTCCTACCAGTCTCGTCTTGTTGGTCGAGGGCACATCCCATGGATCCTTCCAGGACGGTAAGGTACGTGATTAGAGGTATTTTGGGCACAGGAGGCATCAGGATAGGAAGTTCTTATAAGTACTCATTTATCTTTTCTAAAGCAGTTTGGCAGTCGTTGTTCGAGATGATGGCTTGATCCTTTTGAAGTAGTTTGAAGATTGAATCACAAGTGGTCGTAAGGTGAGATATGAATATAACTATGTAGTTCAATCTACCTCTAAATCCTCGGACTTCCTTTTTGGTTTTAGGTGCAGGCATAGCTTGTATGGCCTTTACCTTCTCCGGATTTACCTCAATGCCATATTGGCTGACAATAAAACCTAGCAGTTTACCAGATCTTACTTTAAACGTGCATTTATTGGGATTAAGCCTCAACTTAAATTTTGTTAATTCTCTGTATTTGTGATTAGCGGTGATTTTGGTAAAACTAGCTTAGCAACAACATGTTGAACAAGATGTCCTAACATATGGATCCGACGTCTTGTCTGATACAAGTTTACTCTTGGTAACGGTTGGTTGATTAACATATTACTGAATATTCTAGGAATATTAAGTAATCCTATGTGGCGTCCAAGATTGAGGAATCAGATATTCTATTTGAATTTAAAGTTATTCTATTTTTCTAAATGTTGAGACATTTTAGGAAACTCTTGATTGAAGACCTGATTTTGTGCAGACTTTTGGCAGGTGTCTCGTTGCGTGTATGAAGCCCAAATCCAGTCCAGACTTTGGTTATATATAGAATTCCTCAAACCTAATTGAAGGACGAATCAAATATTGTGTTACTGAGTTGTTAGGGTTTGTGTGTTCTTGTTAATTGTGAGCCTCTCTAATATCATCTTGATATAAGAGTAGGATTCTCTCTATCGAGTTGTAAGTTTTGTAAATCACTCATAACCTTTTAAGCATTGAGTGACTGTGTGTCTATGAAGTGTGACTTTTGTATGTTTCATAATTGTATTTATTCATCATTGTTATGATTGAAATGGAAGTTAAAAGGGTCTCATACCTAGGTGTGTCTTAGGTAGAAGTTAAGCACGGGTAGTGATTAGGGAGTAGATTGTAAACTGGAGATAATTTGATAAAGGTATACAAACTGATATTATTTAGTGAATTTCCTCCATGGCTTGGTAACCCCAAATGTAGGTGTTGTTGTACACCGAACTGGATTAACAACTTTGTGTGTTATGTTATTTTCTGTTCTCATATATGTATGTTATAGTGTCATTGTGTTTTGATCAGATATCAGTGTCTCAACATCTCTTAGGACATCTGATATCTACTTACCAGAATTTCAATTGGTATCAGAGTAGGAATCCTACTATGTGTCTGGTGAGATTCAGGGAAGATACTATCTAGTACAATGTACAAGTAAGGAGGATTCGTGAACAGACCACATATTCTTGATGGAACCAACTATGACTACTGGAAAGCTCGTATGGTGGCCTTCATTAAATCCATGGACAACAAGGCTTGGAAATTTGTGGTCAAGGGATGGGATCAACAAATGATTAGAGATAAAGATGGTAAGATTACTGATGTGTTGAAGGTCGAGGAAGATTGGGATGATGAAGATGATAAATTTTCTCAGGGAAACTCCAAAGCATTGAATTCCATGTTCAATGGAATGGATAAGAACATCTTCAAACTGATAAGTATCTATATTGTTACTAAAGATGTTTGGGAGATCTTGAAGACTGCTCATGAAGGAACCTCTAAGGTGAAGATGTCAAGACTTCAACTGCTTACCACCAAATTTGAGAATTTAATAATGAAGGAGGATGAGAACATTCATGACTTTCACATGAATATTATTGAGATAACCAATGCCTCAAGTGCCCTGGGGGAGAAGATGTCAGAAGCTAAGTTGGTCAAAAAAAATCTTAGATCTCTTCTAAAGAGATTTGACACGAAGGTAACTGTCATTGAAGAAGCCCAAGATATAAACAAAATGAAAGTTGATGAACTTATGGGATCTCTTCAGACCTTTGAATTAGGGATCAATGAAAAATCTGAAAAGAAGAAAAGTATAGCCTTTGTTTCTAATGTTGAAGACTTCAAAAAGGAATGTGACCTGGATAGAGATGAAGAGATATCTAATGCTATTGTATTACTTGAAAGATAATTCAACAAAGTGATGAAGAAGATGGACTGGAAGACAAGATCAAATGTCAAGAACAAGTCATTCGACATCAACAAAAATCAGGATTTTGAGAGAAGGCCCAAAACTGAAGAAAAAACTAACAAAGGAAAAGGAATTCAATCTCATGGATGTGAATGGTTTAGACACATAAGAGCCGAGTGTCCCACTTATCTCAAGAAGTAGAAGAAGGGCATGTCTGTGTCATGGTCAGAAGATGATTCTGAAAGTGATCCTGCCAAACAGGTTATTGCCTTGACTGGAATTTGTGATTCTTATGAAGAATCAGATTATGAGGAACTCTTTTTTGAGGAACTTGCAAATTCTTACAAGTAGGTGTGCCTCAGAAGTGAAGAAGTGTGTCAACTAAGAGAAGATCAAAAGAAAGTTATTGCTCAACTATAGGCTAAAAAAGTGGAGCATCTATATATCATCTTTGATCTTAAGGATGAAGTTGTACTGCTCAATTCAAAACTTGACAATATGACTAAGTCTGTAAGAATGCTTAACAGTAGTTCTGATGTGCTGGATGAGATTCTTCAAACTGGGAAGAATGCTGGAAATGTTCAAGATCTTGGTTATGATATTCAAGTTATGATGAACAAAGGAAAAAGGGTCTGCAATGAATTTTGTTCAACCTAAAATAAAACATGAATAAAATATGTCAAATCAAATGTCCCAACATCAACAAAGACATCAGGATGATTGCTCAGGAAGCAAGACCCAACAATGGAAATGTCATCATTGTGGGAGGTTTTGTCACATAAAACCCTACTGCTACAAACGTTATGGCTATCCTAAACTTGCTTCACAACTCAGAAGAAAACAGACTATTATTAAAGCAAAGAAAAGGTGGATTCCCAGAAATGGCACTTCTAGACTCATAGCTCACACCTTTCTCAGAGCCTCTGCTAGAGAGTATTGGTATTTTGATAGTGGTTATTCTAGAAACATGACTAATGTCAAGAAATTCTTGTTGGATATTAAATCATATTCCACTAGCTATGTCACCTTCGAAGATGGATCAAAATGAGAAATAAAGGGTGTTGGAAAGTTGGACTATCCTGGATTGCCTAGTCTTGATGATGTACTATTTGTTAAAGGGTTGACTGCTAATTTGATAAGTATTAGTCAACTATGTGACCAAGGTATCAAAGTTGACTTTAGTAAATCTAAATGCATGGTAACAAATGAGAAGAATGCAGTTATCATGAAGGGAGACAGATCAAAAGATAATTGCTATCTGTGGACTCCTCAAGAAACAAATTGTTTCTCCACATGCTTAATTTCAAAAGAAGATGAGGCTAAGATATGGCATCAAAAGCTTGGTCACTTACATTTTAAAGGGATGAAGAAAGTTTTGTTAAAGAATGCAGTCAGAGGTATTCCCAAGCTGAAAATTGATGAAGGAAGAATATGTGGTGAATGTCAAATTAGGAAGAAAACAAAGATGTCACATAAGAAGCTCCAACATTTGACCACTTCAAAAGTTCTAGAGCTACTTCATATAGACTTGATGGGGCCTATGCAGGTTTAAAGTCTTGGAGGAAAGAGGTATGCCTATCTTGTTGTTGATGACTTCTCAAGGTTCGCATGGGTGAATTTCATCAAAGAGAAGTCTGAAGTGTTTGAAGTTTTTAAAGAACTATGTCAAAAGATTCAAAGAGAGAAGGATTATGGTATTGTCATGATTACAAGTGACCATGGGAAGGAATTTGAAAATAGAAAGTTTGATGAATTTTGCACTTCTGAAGAGATTAGTCATGAGTTCTCTTCACCCATCACCCCTCAACAGAATGGTGCGGTTGAGCGCAAGAATAGGACTATTCAAGAATGTGCCAGGGCCATGCTTCATGCTAAGAAACTATCATATCATTTTTAGGCCGAAGCCATAAACACTGCCTGATATATCCTTAATAGAGTGACTATAAAATCTGGTACTTTGGCTACTCTTTATGAATTGTGGAAAGGAAGAAAGCCAATTGTGAAATATTTCCATGTATTTGGAAGTATATGTTATATTCTGGGAGATCGTGAGCAGAGTAGAAAAATGGATTCTAAAAGTGATTAGGGGATTTTTCTAGGATACTCTACAAATAGTAGAGCATACAGAGTATTCAACTCCAGAACCTATGTAATGATGGAATCCATAAACATTGTTGTGGATGACTCAACTAAAGAAGTTGATGTCACAGATGATGTTGAAACATCTATGAATGATGTTTCTGAAGATGTTGCAGACTCAAGTACTAATATTGAACCTGCAGAGACTAATTCAACTGACAAAGGACCTTCCATCAGAATTCAAAAAGATCATCCTAAGGAGCTTATAATAGGAAATCTAAATGAAGGGATAATTACCAGATCAAGGGAAGTTGTATCAAATGCCTTCTTTGTTTCTAAATTTGAACCCAAGAATATCAAGGAGGCCTTGAATGATGAGTTCTAGATTAATTCTATGCAAGGTGAACTTGGCCAATTCAAAAGAAATGAGGTTTGGGATTTGGCACCAAGACCTGAAGGGACAAATGTTATTGGTACCAGATGGTTGTATACGAACAAGTCAGATGAACAAGGGGTTGTTACCAAAAACAAAGTCATACTTGTTGCTCAAGGATACACTCAAATGGAATGAGTGGACTTTGATGAAACATTTGCTCATGTGGCTTGCTTGGAGTCTATCAGATTGTTACTTGGAATGGCATGCCTTTTAAAGTTCAACTTGTTCCAAATGGATGTTAAAAGTGCCTTTTTAAATGGCTATTTAAATTAATATGCGTATGTTGAGCAACCAAAAGGATTTGTTGATCCTACTTTCCCAAATCATGTGGTCAAACTAAAGAAGGCATTATATGATTTAAAACAAGATCCAAGAGCATGGTATGAAAGGTTGACTGAGTTTCTCATCAACCACGGATATTGAAAGGGTGGAATTGATAAGACTTTTTTTTGTCAAAGAGAAGGATGGAAAACTTATGATAGCTCAGATCTATGTAGATGATATTGTATTTGGAGGGATGTCAGATGAGATGGTCCAACATTTTGTCAAGCAAATGCAATATGAGTTTGAAATGAGTTTGGTAGGTGAATTAACTTACATTCTTGGACTCCAAGTCAAACAAACGGAAGACTCCATTTTTCTTTGTCAAAGTAAATATGCAAAGAATATTATGAAGAAATTTGGATTGAAGAATGACAGTCACAAAAGAACTAATGCTCATACTCACTTGAAGTTATCCAAAGATAAAAAAAGGTATAAGTGTTTATCAGAGTTTATATAGAAGCATGATTGGTAGTCTTCTATACCTTACCGCAAGTAGACCAGATATAACTTTTTGTTGTTGGTGTTTGTGCTAGATATCAAGCAGAACCCAAAGTGAGTCACATCAGAGTAAGGGTAGGAATGCTCCATTCTTACTCATTCTCCACCACATAAGACTCGTGGAGCACAATACTAGTCGTAGTTTTATTGCATTTTGAATTTGATTAAGAAAATTCCGTTTGGCGTTGGATCAAGGGTTTGTTTATTTGATTATGAAATTTGGATAATGGGATGAAAGAAGTATGCAAAATAATCAATAGGAAAGTAAAAGGTCTCATTGTAAGGTAGCCCAAGAGAAAACCTTGTGTTTGAAAAACTGGCCTAAGTTAAACAACGGATAATGGTCTTACAAACATGTCCCCCTAAGCTGGTACCATGATGCCATTCTTACAACCGATATGTAAGTACAGATGAACCCTAAAGTTTGAAATAAAACATCACAAAGTAATGGAAAAGGCCTCCAAGAAAAGGCCCTAGGATGAGATCCTCTAAGTCCAAGTAGATTAAGTGAAATGAATTGTTTTTGGTCTTATCATTTCATCATGTTTTTGTTGTTTTTGATGTATGATAACAATGAAGATAAATGACAATAATAAACATGCATGATGAGTTTATACAATGAATACGATGATGATGAGTACTTAAATGTAAATTACAAATTAAATGACATAAAATTAAATAATAAAAATAGCAATGATAATAACAAAGGTTAATAATAATCAAAGTTAGTAAAGTTAGGTTAAGTTAGTATTATGAACAATGGATCAACACTTGAGGATTATCTATCCTTAGGTCAATAGGTTCAGAATATGGTGTATCAAGGGATAACTTATCAATGATGCAAAGTATTGAAGATGATCAAAGGATCAAATTACAATATATTTACCAATGAAATTTATGCTACCCCAAGTCCATCTATCAATAGATTGACAAAAGGTAAACTATGCAAAGTCAAGGTTGAAAGTTTAATGATTGATTAAGTTATTAAGTTAAGCAAAGTATAAAGACTAATGTACAATGTTAACAAGATAGTAAGGTTTAGTGTACAATATAGACAAGTAAGTATAAGAGGTTGGTGGGTTAGTATAAACCTAAAGAAATAATAATGTATCAGATGAAATCATAAGCTCGCATATGTATGAGCAAGGTTTCATCTACAAGTCAAATGATCCAAGTTGGTTGATGTAGGGGAAACCTATCCATGATCCAAAGTACCATGGATGATCAATTGATCATCCATTAGTAGGTTTGAAACAAAGAAGGTTCAAGCAACCCTAAACCAATCAATATCATGACAAATGTGGACTTCATTAGAACTAAGCTTCAAGGCCTCACAAGTCCAAAATAATAGGGGTCTATGTTTAAAATATTTTCAAAATAATAAAATAAATGAGGGTAAAAATAAATCAAAGTTGGAAATAAATAAGGGTAAAAAATAAACAAAATGAAAGTGGAAAAAATTAAAAATAATGGAAATGTATATGCTAGGGGTTGAACCCCTAACCTTGGGGTCATGAGGGATCAACCCCCTCTCCCACTGGGCCAAGCGCTTGCTTGTGCAAGCAAATGCGCTAAGCAGAATAAATAAAATAACAACAATTAAAAATAAATGTGTGCACTGATCAACCAACCAAAATGGGACACGACACATTTTCAAATTCAAAATTTTGCGCAAACAGTCATCTTCAACCTTGGAACTTTGAAAATCAAAACCCGGAAATCAGTGATCTTAACCATATTTTTTCATGGATTCACCTTCCCCAATCATAAAAAAACTAACCTTCACACTCATAAGCCATTGATTGGCTCTGAGTGTGGAGTATTTATGCACAAACCAGATTAACAAATTTAACCTAGTTTAAAAGTTAAATGCTGAAAATGGATTAATTGAAGCCAAAAATTTAGGGTTAATGATCAGAAGGGAATTTAGAGGTGAATGGTAACTTGTTTCAGAGATGGGGGTGAGTGGAATTACCTGATCGGTATCGATCTCAGAGTGAAGTTTCGATGACTTAGCTCAGCTCGGGTGAGGCTCAGGGAAGGTGAGTTAGGGCTTTGGAAAGTTTGAGTGGAGGTCAGTGATGGATTATGGGTGGTTATTTGGAGTTGAAATGGTTTGAAACTCAAAACAAGAATCTCTATTTTTGGAGGTGTAGCTCGAATATGCAGCAAGGTTTTTGTGGCTTTTGAAGCTTGTAAAATGAAGGGGACACCTTCCTCTATTTATAGGGAAGGTGTTTTGATGGTTTGGAGGGAAGAAATTGGAGGTTTTGATTCAGAATGGTGTGGAGCTCGAAACATGCTCAAGGTTGGACTTTGGGATATAGATGTGGTTGTGTTCTAACCTTGATTGCACTCCATATCAACTTGCTTTGGTCCTTAGCATCGATTTGAAATAGACAACGGACTTGGGATGGCCTGCTATAGATTTTTCTTTTTGCCATTTTGGACAAAATCTGAATTTGCACATGGGATCGGGTTTTGCAATTGGAGAGGTTTTGGCATCCATGTTGACTTCCAAATACACCACACTACCATAGAAATATGTTTAGGGACCATTGGGATCAGATCAAAGTGTTTCGAAGGCTTGGTGAATGGAAATGCAAAATCTGTCTTGATATGTCTGATTTGCCAATCAGGATGATTATCAATGTTTGAACCAAGGCCAAATGAAATTGGCTCATGCATTTTGTCTAAAATTTGTTCCAAATGTTCCTTACCATGTCCTTAATTTAATGCAAAAAGAACCAGGTCAAACGGATTTATGGTTTGGAAATTGAAATATGGTAAAGTAGTGGTCTTTGTCATGTTTTAGGGCATGGTATGCATGTTGGACCAGCTTGGTCAATGGAAAATTGAGATCCTTCCTAAAGGAATTAGGTCTTGTACCTTGAAACAAAGTTTAAGAGAAACTTATTTAGGACATTTGGCTCAAAGAAGAATTTAAAAGCTTATGAAATAAGAAAGTTATGGCTTTTGGAACTTCCCATAGGCCATTCTTGCCAAAATGTGACCAACCAACATGACCTAAAATGTGATTTTGTGTTTTCTTGATTTATAAGGTACAAATGATGGATGTTTTGAGTTCATATGATCATACCATGATGGAAAATGAGGTTGGAACTTTGTGGGATGATTTTAGGTAAAGTTCTTAGGTGGATCAAATGCATTGAAAGTTGAAAAACCATGACCAAACCAAGTACTTGTAACATTGAATGAATGGATGTTTAAATGATGGATTTTGATTGAAATTGGAATTAATTTATGTTTAATGAGTGGTGGGGTGATTGGATGATCAAAATGAAACAAGGTCAATGATCAAGGGATGCCCAAATTAGGGTTTATTGAGCCACAAGTGTTTTCAAGAACCAAGGCCAGATGAATTAGGGTTTGGTGATGCAAGGGTCATATTGAGATGTTTCAAAGGTGGGGGGGGGGGCATGAAAAAAATTTAGATTTGAGGGGCCCTCAATGACAAGGTCAAGATCCATGGGGAATCATGATGATAGCAAAAGTTATTCAAGGTGGAAAAAGGGTTCATTTGACTTTTAACTTAGAAAACTTTCAAGTATGTTTGATTCATCCAACTTCAACACCAAAATTAATCAAGTTCCAAGCTTCAAATGGAAAAAGTTCCACATCAAAGTCGTTTTCCTTCATGCTAGCTTTCCAAAGAAACCAAGATTATTGCATTTGGATCAAAATTGAGGGACTTGCGCATGGTTCCTTTGTTTGGTTTATTTTGGCAAATTTTGCACTCAAATGTTAATTCCCTTTGCATGCTTCCATGTTATGACTTCAATATCAATTATGCTCAAATTAGAAGTGGATCACATCATCATTTAGGCCTAAATGCATGCCCATGCACCCATGCACAAAAGTTGTTATTTTTAGCCAAATTTTCAAATGGTGTGGAAATGAATTCAAGAGCATATAAATACATTGCCATTGCCTCCGCATTAGGGGACCCTTGCCCAAGCTTTGCCTTGCAATTCCCCTAACCTCCATTGAAAGAACAACCTTGAAGATTTCTTTGAAATCGAATTTTAGTTCAAATTTTGTTTGTGAGCTAAAACTTCAAGGGTTCACCTCCATTTTTGTTCTAATCATCTCCTGCAAGCAAGAGGAAGCAAAGCCAAGAAAAATTGCATCGAGATCAAGCCAAATCACTACAACCCAAAGGTGATTTTTTTCATATCTTCAAGTGTTCGATTCTCTCTCATTTATCCATAATTTTGCTTGATTTGTGGTTGGTTGAAGTCCTACCAAGGTAGGCAACAAAATTGAGTTGCTTTGAGGTTGAATTGAAGCAACTCAGTTTGCATACCTCATTTTTCAATTCTACATATCTTCCTATATATTGAGAGTTGGAGAAATTGGAGGTCAGATTCGAGATCCTCATGATTTTCTCTTCAAAACCCTATATGATCCATCCATTTTAGTTATGCTTTGGTCCTGACAGTCTGGTGAGGGTGACCGTAGAAAATGACCGGAGCTAGGGCTCCGGTGGTGCGTTGGTGCAATCCAGGCCATCTGATCTAATTCCCACATTTTAATCGTGTCCCTCCTTTCTGATTACCATCCTTATGCACGCATGGACTTTGGAACACCAAGGACATGATGCGCGTGGCCATTAGATCTGCCACCTCAATTAATGAGGGAGCTCTGATGGCCCTCCTTTTTTCTAATTATTTAATTTTCCATTTTTATTTTTAAAATACTATTTTCTTATTAAATTCATTATAAATCCAATTTTAATCCAAAATATATGGGACTTTCACCAAAAAAAATCAAATAATTTCCTCTTCTATTTTCTGAATGAAAATTATATTTGGATTTGATATTTTTAGTGAATTTAATGATTTTTGACTTGTTTTTAATTGATTTTAAATACTTCTGACTTTCAAAAAATGCCAAAAAAAAATATTCTAAGGTCCTTTGACCTTATTTGACCTATGATAAATCCCTTGGCCAGTTATTTGGTGATTTGAAGGGATTTGAGGTTTTTTCATCTTTTAAAATGCATTTTTATTCATTTAAAATTTGAAATTAATTTTTTTAATTGTTTAAATATTTTGTTGAGCTATTTGATTGACTTTGTGTTGCCTCATCTTCTGTTTAACCTTGATCTTGGTTGAATTGGACTTTAATTTGATCAATATTATTGGATTTAGGGGGTTGATGAAGTAAGAACTTCATCCCTCAAGATGAATGGATAATATTGGTCAAATGAAGTTCATCCCCTGATCAATTTGGGATTCTTTTCACTTCATCTCTTCATCTTCATCTCCTTCTTCCCCAATCCCTCGTTGGCTAGTGATTTCTCTAAAATCAAATGCTAGTTGATTCATCAATGACCTTGTGTCAGATGAATCAACATGAGCGTGATTGAGATAGGTCCATTCCATTTTATTTTTATGTGTGGTATTATTTAGGAGCTTGGTCATTATACCTTGTCTCTGTAAGACCCCAATTTTGGCCCTAAGATCCCTCATGGCCCATATCATATCATATCATGGCCTCAAGGATCATTGCATGCCTTAGTTTCCCTCCTAGTGGGTAGGTTGCTTTGTGAGTGTGGTTCTTGATCACCAAGCATACTTTGCATTTGTATATCTTTGCTTTTCATATGTTTACTAACCATAAAGTACAAAAATATTGTCAGTCTAACCTTGTTGCTTGCAGTTGAAGCAATCATCAGCAATTAGGTCAAAGACAGTCAACAGTCAGTCAAAGCAGTGGATGGTGGCCATTCTTGCAGAATTTGGACACCATGATCAATAATCAAGAGCTCATATATCTTGGGACATCATTTGGAATCAAGTTCTCAAGGAATCAGGGTTTGGAATTCATCAGAAATGCTTCAATCAAGCAAAACCCTAGAAAAGTCAAACTTGGTCAACAGTGGATTTAATCAGTGATTTGATGGATAGAATTGATTTGAAGGAGCTCATTCATGCTTGTATAAGCCTCATATATCATGCCAAACCTCATCATGGAAGAAAATCAAGTCAAATCAGAAATTTCCCAAAATAGAAAGTGGACCTGTAATTTTAACTGCCAAAAATGGAAACTTCTTGATCCTCAACTTACATCATGATACAAGCTTCAAATGAATTTTTGCCCAACATGAAAGTTGAAGATCTTGTTCTCCCATTTTCAAAAAGTCCAAGAACTCTCAAATCCCATGTGTGGTTGTCAAGATATGATCAATTCAATTTCAAAAATTTGTGAACTTCAAAGGGCCATATCTCATGAACCATAAGGCCAAATTTGGTGGGGTTTTTTCCTACAAACCACATTTTTCCTCCTCTTTCCAAAAATATAAATTTCATGAACCAAAACCTTGCCAATCAAAATGGCATTTTTTGACTTGTTTCATTTAAAATTCAAGTTTGACTCAAGTTTGACTTTTTGATTTAAACATTTTTGACACAATTGGCCATTTGGGATTTGTTCTAAATGTCATTTTCAAGATGTTCCAAGCCCAAAATTGAGCAGCATTCCATCATACCACCTCCATATTCACCTTTGGTTCATAATGAGCAAATAATGCATTTTGGTTCATTTAAGCAAAGCAAGCTTAACACTTCATGAACAGACACAAAACAGCAGAAATAAAGGTCATTGGCAGCCTGTTTTGAAGCCCAATTCGTGTACCACACCACACCTCCATATCCACTTGTGCAAAACTTAGCAAAATGCAAATCACTTCATTAAAACAAAACAAGTTTAGCATTTCATTAGTGGACCTTAAACAGTCATATAAAATCAACTTTTCTGCATTTCTAAACCTAGAATCACAGCCTCCACAACCAGAAATCCTCACTCTCTCATTTTTTCCATTTTGACACTTTGGCATTTTCTGTTCAAAACTCCAAAAGAGCTCGAGCCACCTTCATTGTTCCATGCTCTAGCCAAACTTTGGAAGCATTTTGCATCACCAAACCTCAACTGTGCTGCAGCATATCGACTGTTTTCTTCATGGACCCTTCAATGGCAGATCATGATTTGGTTATTTTCAAGCATCAATGAGCTAAAGCTATTCAACCATTCATCATTTCAAAGCACCTGGAGCCTCTGTTTGAGCTTGCATCATTCAAAACATAACTGTTGCTCGATTTTCTTCACAACCAAGTAAGATTTCGATCTTCCTTTTTCTCCTATCCATGTCATGATTATGGTAGAATGTTCATTGCTGAGTCCATTGCAACTTATATCATGCTAATTGGTTGATTATGCTGAGAGAAAGCTGGATTTCATTTTTTATGTTCATGATAACTTTTGCTCGATTTGCCTTGCTGGAAGTGATTTAATGAAATTTGATGATACATTCTTGTTGCTTGATGTTTGCTGATGCTATTGAAATGCTTATATTTTAATTCTGGGCATGTTAGAAATTTCGAGTTCATGAAGGTGATGAAGTTGTTGTTACTGTTGTGATGAACCCTTGTATTTTTCCAGAAATCCAGTTCATGTATGCATGTGTGTTGATTGTTGTTGTTGTTTGTGATTACATGAACCTTTTTCACTGCCATGTTGTTTGAATTTCGCATGATGATGATGAATCATGAAGTTGAATTTGTTGGCTGCTGCATAAACCCTAAGGGTTTTAGAACCCAGAATTTCTGAACCCAGGAATGTGATTGGCCCGAGTTACTGTTCCATTGGTTTTGACCAATGAGAACATTTCATTGCATTTGCCAAAACGCAGTGTTTAGATTAGTGACACGCTGAATTACAAAATTGCCACGCCGGTCAAACCTTTGACTTGTTATCCATGTTATTTGTTCATGTTTGGTTCCAATTGTACCTCAACTTCCAAAAATCATTTCTAATTCATTTCAACTCCAAAAATCATGGCATTTTTTGCATTGTGTCCTGTTAAATGTCTACTTTTTTATCATGATTTTTATTGAATTTTTGGATGGCTGGATTTTAAATGGCTCTAGGGTTTTGTTCATGTATGCTTATTTGATACATTTTGCCATTCCTTTTGTGAAATGATGATGATGTATCCAATGCCCCTGAAATTTTTTGTGGTGAAACTAGACTCATTCATCTTTGTTTTGATGTAAAGTTTGTGGATTTATCATTGGTGGTGTGTGAGTTATGATTTTCTGAAGTAGGGTGTGACAATTTGTGTCACACCAATGCTATGCCATTTCATGGTTTTTGTTCACTTGCTTTCTGACCTCCAAATAATGTGAAATTTTGCATGAGCCATCTCTTATGTGTCTAGTTGATGTGTGATTTTTCCTGGAATTATTTGAGCCATTTCCTAATTGTTTGTGAATTTTCTTCCCTGCCTAGTCAATTGTTGACTTTGTGTGATACATGTTGCCAAATCCTTTGGGAAATCCTCATTCCTTATTGTATGATCATGAAATTTCATATGTGCATACTAGACATCTTGAGCTTTGCATTGGTGTTGATCCCATCCATTTCTCATATGTTTTCATTTTGTTATGATTTTTTGAAGTTGACTCATGTATTGTTGACCTTCTTTG
Source organism: Lathyrus oleraceus (assembly GCF_024323335.1). Taxonomy (NCBI): domain Eukaryota; kingdom Viridiplantae; phylum Streptophyta; class Magnoliopsida; order Fabales; family Fabaceae; genus Lathyrus; species Lathyrus oleraceus. Next base: position 457,305,933 of record NC_066584.1, on the reverse strand, counting down.
TGCACACTTGAAAATGTGTTGACTTCCTGATTTTATTTGACTATCTTTCCATGATCCAATTGAGCTAAAATTTCATATGCATGCTATGTTATGGATTGTGATTGAGTATGAATTATTTCATAATTTTTGGAATTGATTATGTTTGGGTTTGAGCTTGGTCTTGCTGTTGACCTTTTGTGTGCTCCCTCTTGCCATGTTTTGACTTCTTTGGTCTACAAAATGACAATGATGCATGATATGAGTTTGAATCCAATTGTGCTTGCTTCTCAAATGATTGATTTTGATTTTGATTGAATGTGGCTTGCTGTTTTGGATTTCTTATTTGTTTTTGACCCTAGGCTTGCCCTAGTGGTCCTTTGGACTTATGATTGAGTTCATTGTTTCAGGTTAAGCATCAATGCTTCAAAGAAACCATACAAATTTGATTGAGCTTGACTATATTATCATGTGCTAACCTTTGTTTTGTAGGTGGTATGACTCATATTATTTGAGTCTTGTGCTTTGCACACTTGTTTCTCTGTGTTGACTATTGAGTCCATTCCTTTTGTTTAAACTGTTGAACTGCTTACTGATTAGTTTGACTTTTTCAGGTACTCTTAGTTGCTTTACTTGCTTTGCTTTGCTATTTAGCAATTTGCTTTTGAGGTATAATTACTCTTTCTTCATGTAGTCTGGAGACCCGGCCTGTTATTTGGCCGGGCAAACTGTCTGAAGTCCTCCTTAAGAGGCAATGCTTGTGTGTGTTTATATTTGTCCCAAGCAGGAAAAGTCCTTCAAGTAAGGCAATTGGTAGATCAAAGGGATAAGTAGCCTATCCCCTGCTATTCAGTGAGTCCTCTCTTTGCTCCCACTACATGGTTGTAGCATTGGGATAAATACCCAAGATCTATAGAGTCAATAATGTGGAAAGAGCTCCATCTTTCTGAGCTCCCACACTTTCTTTGATGCTCTCCCTGATTAGGGATAGAAGCAATGAGGCACACCCCTCATTCTCCTTTTCATCTGCTTCACCTTAGCCTCTCAATGGCAAGGTTAAGAGCGACCTTTACCTATTACAGTGGACTTTCATAGTCAGACCCTCTTGCATGAGCCCCCTTGTTTGGCTATAGAGTGTGCTGTTTGATATTCATTGATTGATTGTTTGCTTCATATGCACATGTTTGCATGCTTGCTTCATGCTCTATGCACTCATCATCATTTATTGCTCATTAATGCATAATCATCTCATTTGTCTTTGTGATGCTATCATTATTGCTTACCCATTGAGGACAATTGTAAGTCCATTGCTTTGGCATTTGCTCCTATGATATGGAAGGATAGAGTGTAAGACCTCATTGGTCACTCATATCTTCTGTTGCTTTGTTTGTTTGTTTGTGAGGATACAGTATAAGTCCCTGTAAGTTGGCATCTGTTGTCCTGTGATCATAATTTGATCTGTTTGATTTGTATGTGAGGTTGCAGTTATAAGTCCCTGTAAGTTGGCATCTGCTTTCCTGTGATCATAGTTTGTTTTATCTGTCTGTATGTGAGGATCCATTGTAAGTCCCTGTAATGTGGCATTGGATTTCCTATGAGCATCTGTGGAGTTAACCTAAGTCCAGATAGATTGGCAGTTGACTCCCATGTTTCATTTCTTGTTTTCTTCTGTGGAGATTAGTGTAAGACCATTGAGTGGCATCTGATATCCAGTTTTGTTTTAGGAGATTGGTGTAAATCCATCTATTGGTATCCGGTATCCGCCTTTTATTTCTTTGTTGGAGGAGATTAGTGTAAGTCCATTGAGTGGCATCTGATATCCAGTTTATTTTAGGAGATTGGTATAAGACCAGTGATTGGCATCCGATATCCGCTTTTGTTGACTTCCTTGTTTGTTTGTTATTATCCATTGCTATTCCAGAGGACACACTTGAATCATCCTCTATATGATCTCAAGAAGTGAACCTTCTAAGAAGTTTTACAATCCATTTCCATCCATTCATCCCCATTATGTCCTAAACCTTTTCACACTCTACTTTTCAAACTTGACATAAGTGTTGTGCAAACATCTTCATGTTTTCTAACTAAAAACCTGGACCCCAAGTCCTTCACTTTTTTCAAACTCCATTTCATAATACTTCTTTTGAATCAATCTTAATCATACTTTGACTCTATTTTCATAATCACAATCAATTAACTTCACTCATTCACTTGTTTTGGCTTTGTCCATTAATCTTTTCACATTAGCCATAGGTTTCAATTATCATTGTGGTTGATGTAAATCTTGCCTATCCTTAGTGAGTCGACAGTAAGACTTCCGTACTGAAAACAGGGCTAACCCCTCTAGTACGTCGAAGCTATCCTCGCATGGTGGATGTTGTTTTTTGGTCGAGTGTTCTCCCATTGATAATGAAAAGCCTCAGTGCTTGTGTTTAAAACTGAATCCACCAACTTTTGGAAATCTTTTAGCCGAACTACGGCGTTTTGATCCTTACCTTTGATGGAAGGTACGTAGGCAGCGGGTTCATCCGTTCAAACCCAATAACCCAATAAAATTGTATATTCTTTTCTCATCATCCCAATCATGTTTGCACAATATTTATGTCATAACAAATAACAATCTTTTACAACAAGTGTGAAAAGGGCTCCCTAGGAGTACCTAGGACGTGATGGGTGCCTAACACCTTCCCATTGCGTAATTTACCCCTTACCCAGACTCTCTGATCTTTTTATTAGTTTTCTACGTGTAAAACTTCTTAGGCTTTTGTTCGCTTTTTAGCCAGTCCTTTGGATAAATAAAAGTGCGGTGGCGACTCGAAATTTCAATGTATCTCTTGCTTATGATTTAATCGATAGATCATATAGCGACGAATACACCGCTACAGAAAAGTGGCGACTCTGCTGGGGAGATACAAATCGATCCTTGGTGGTATTGCCTACTTTTCACCTTGTTGTGCTATATTATTATTTGTTATTTGACATATTTTTGTACAATTTGGGATCACTGTATTGATTGTAATGTTTGAATTGCTTGATATACATTTGCTGTGTGCTTTGGTGATCTGTGAGACGAGTTCTATACCCGAACTTGAGTGCACTCTAGGATAGGAGAATGGCATAGTCTTGTTGACTGGTGTGGAGTATTCCTTAGCCAGTTGACTTGCGAGCCCATTCACTTGGTGGAGGTCATGTTGAACTAATAATGTCACACAAGTTATTTGTGGTTAGGCATTATTCTTTCAATCATGTTCCGCAGAAGCCAAGGACCTTAGTTTACCAAACCCATCTTGGCCTATTTTTAGGACCGTAGTGCGGAGGTCGTTCAGATGTCAGTTCTGATACGATTGTTACGCGATACTACACTCATGAGAGTTTCTCTTGAGAATATTCTTGGAATACGAGTATTCGTTCCTCCGATAATATTCGAAAGATGGAACGATGATTATGGGAACCTCTGATAGAACATGTCTGGCAGGTTTAAACCCTAGTACACTCCCTTTGGGTGGTTCTTAACCGAGACTCCATGCTCGTGACTCTCAACAAACCCGTGATTCGTGGTTGAGTCGTTCAAACATTGTTAATATCAATGGATCCCGGATCAGGTGTAAAACCTAAAATCCATCAAAGCGGCTGGTTGATATTAAGAATGTCTGAACCGGTTCATGTACCGTTAATATCAATGGAACTTGGGTGTCGATAAGGTGAAAACCTAAATCCACCAAAATGGATGATTGATATTAGGGATACATAGAGCTTTCCCACGACCTTTGTTTGGTGTGCTTTGCTTGATCCTTGAGTGTGATTGTTGCATTCATGCATTCATGCATTCATCTACATCCATATCATCAGAAAAAAAGAAAATTTTCAAGGAACTCAAAGGAGTTTATTTGCAAAAAATTTCAAAACATGAAAAAACCGGGAAAAAATTTTTTTTCACCTGATATATCTGATGAAATATTCTCATATATGATCAAAATGCTTAAATATTTCAAAGTTTGCAAATAAAACCCTCGGGTTCCTTTGATAAAAAACAAGCATATGCATAAACACTTCATGCATCATTTGCATAAGCGGGTGTTTTGTTCCGGTCTCCCGTCCTGTGGTCTGACCCCGCGATCTTCATTTATTTTGAAGACGCACCTCGCCGATATTATACCAGAGCCATCTCTGCCAGATTGATGGATCATCCTGAGCTAGAGAATTGTGAACTCAAAGGATTTTTGCCAGACTTAGCGCTGTTGATGGATTTATTCCTGGTTAACTAATCCCGGGCTGGCATTGGCTATGGTTCTGGGGCATGCAATGAGCAAGGTCTGTTCACAAGTGGAGGATTCATCCATGCTGATCAACCTGCAGAAGAGGAAGCTGCTGCTATCATTGAAGAAGAAGATGCAGAAGACTTGAACAATTTTGTCATTCCTGGTGGTGTCTGCCACAATTGGGTCGCTGTAGATGTTCCTACAGTCATCCATAGATCAGAGTAATCGTTCACTTTGCTTAAAACCCTTCTCCCATGCCAAAAGGAGAAGTGATGACATTGTTGGCAAAGCATATATACAATGATGTTTTCATTCAATTAATGCATTGTTAAACATTTGTTTTTCCATTTATTTTCACTTTTTGCTTTTGCATGAAATCAGTGATCACAAAAAACCATGAAAAACAAAAATAGCTTTTTCATCTGCATAATTGATTTGCTTGTTTAAATATCAAAGCTTTTCATTATCCAGAATCATTATGCAGGGATTTCTAAACCCATTGAACATAATGATCCAACGCCATCTCCCAATCTTGAAGTCCTTGTATCTGAGGCAGAGGAAGATGATGTTGAAGGGGATTCCTGACGAGATTACCCACCTTCTTGAGCACCAAAGAAGCTCATTCAGCTGTATCATGAGAATCAGCAAAACAGTTAAACTGGGGCATTACAAAATAATTGCAAAAAAAAAAAAAAAAAAAAAAAAAAAAAAAAGAGGGTGAAAAATAAGATGAAAAATCAAGAACCAGGAAAAATTTTCAAAATTTTTCCAAGGGAAGAAAGAAAAAGTATACCCTCAAGTCCCTAGTTGACTGATGCTGAATGGATTCAGAGTCGTTACGACCAACTGAATTTGATCGAAGAGAAGCGATTAACTGCCATGTGCCATGGTCAGTTATATCAGCAGAGAATGAAGAAAGCATTCGATAAGAAGGTCAAGCCTCGTGTGTTCCGAGAAGGTGACCTCGTGCTCAAGAAAGTTTTGTCTTTCGCGCCCGATTCCAGGGGCAAGTGGACTCCAAACTACGAGGGTCCATATGTTGTTAAGAGAGCCTTTTCAGGCGGAGCTTTGATGCTTACAACAATGGATGGGGAGGATTTCACTCGTCCTGTGAATTCAGATGCAGTCAAGAGATACTTTGCCTAAAAAAAGAAGTATATGCAATTAAAAAAAAACAGAATAGCTCGCTAAGTTGAAAACCCGAAAGGGCGGCTTAGGCAAAAATGAGCGTCTCGGTGGAGAACCCGCAAGGGTAATCCAGGCAAAAATTAGAGACTTGAAAAAAGAGAATATTTGCATCCCGCTAGATTGAGTACCTCACCCTGGGGAAATCTAGGCAAAAATTAGGGATTTGGCAAGTAACTGCATCCTGACAAGACTTTCTGGTTTATCAGTCGTCATTTCGTCAGAAGATTCTCGATTCGTCGTCAGCCGAAGCTTCGGATACATCGAGATTCAAATTGGTAGAGAAAGGATCATTATGTTCAATGTAGCCCTCTTCCAATATATATCACTGATTTCAAATTTGTACAGATCTATGGAGTCTTGCCATTTGCAGACTACCATTCCATCAAATCAATTTGAGCTTTTTATCCAATTATTTGCATTCTTATTTGTTTCAATTCAACAAATGTTTTGCATGTTTTAAATTGATAAAATATCATTGTTTTAAACAAATAAATTTTTCAAAATTTTTGTTTAAACAAAGTGAACATTCACAAGATTGAAAGGATACTCAAGAATATCTCAGTGCTCTCCCGAGGGTGGCATGATTTCCAACAGGTAAGACATTTGTTCATATTCCTGGTTTGGTGGTATCTTCTTTCTTCAGACCTTTGTTGGGGTGTTCCTCAAACAGAATTGATTGTTGGGGTTGTTCCCCAGTATAATCGCAAGCAGATTGTTGTTGAAGACTTTGTTTCTCCAGCAGCAATTTTCCCAGCATGGGTGTTTTATTGTGAAGTTTCGGCGGTTGATGGTTTATCATCTTGGTGCCCCGTCACTTTCTCCAGTGGGTCATATCCCCAGACTTTATTTGTCTCCTCAGCGCAGTCGTGAGTATAACTGATTGATTGATATTCCCCTCTGAGTCGCGAGTAGAGCCGTTATTGATATCCCCATCGGATTTGCGAGCAGAGTTGTTATCACTCTTCCCAGTGCAGTTGCCAGCGGAATTGTCTGTTTCCTCAGCATGATCGCTTTCTTTTGAAGACTCGGTAAGTCAGTGGTTTGATACCTAGTACTTTACCTTCTCCCCGGCGAAGTCGTCTGTGGATTTGTTGCTATCTCTCCATCAGAGTTTTTCTCTTCAGCAGAGCAGGATTTATTTTCCTACTCGATGTTTGTTTGGGTTGACATCCCAGTATTTCATCCACCTTTTCCTCAGCCTAGTCTGCAGAATGCTTGTTGTGGCAGCTTTGCCCGTTGAATGCTCTTTCAATCCCCAGTATGGTCGGATGATGGCTCTAGCCTCCAGTGAACGGATTAATTTCCTGACTGTTTGTGATCCCCAGTAGAGTGGCTTATATTGCAGAATCTGCTTGGTGTGATCAGTTTGCTATGTATATTCTCCCCAAGTGGAGTGGTTCGTTGCAGAATCTACTTGTTTGATCTGTCCTCCCTCAGTGGTTTGTTCCCCAAGAGGGTAGCCGACAGTTTTCCCCAGTAGAGTTGCTTATGCAGTTAGATTCTATTTGGATGATATCATTCTCCCTCAGTGGGTTGTTCCCCAGCGGAGTTATGTGGAGTTGCTTCTACAGCAGTTCGTGCAATGCACTTTTTGTTTCTCAGTTGACACTGAGATCCCCTGCAGATATCTTGGGTTTTCTCTCGTTCCCCTACAGATTTGTCTTGGTGGCTGTCTTTTGCCCGTTGTGACTTTCTGTACCCTGATTGGGTTGTTTCCTGATACCTCCGATTCTCTGCTTCTTCAGCAGTACCCGCAGATCTTTGCTTTACAGCATGTAGATCTCCGCAGATTGGCTCTCCAGCTGGTTTTTCCCCTGGAAGTATAATACCGGACGTTTTGGTTCCTGAACCTGTTTGTGTTAGAACTGTCTGTTTTGTCAGCATTCATCAAACATAAATCGCGCATATTCATGCATATTCATAAACATTCAGATATTCATGTTGCATTTCTTGCCATGTATCCTTTGTTTGTCGTGTCTCCTGCTATGGTGATACAGATCTCTTTACAGATCTCCCCAAGCAGATGTCGGGTGTTATAAAATCTCTCCATTTAGAGTCAACCCCATAAGCAGAAAATGTTTGTCTTTCCTTCTGCAGTTCCCCACTGAGATATATCCTCGTGGATGACGGTTTCTTCCGTTTCCTCCCAACACATATATTGGGATGGATTTTCCTATTTGAGTTACATCCTCATTAGGACGTGTCTTGATTCAGTCTGTCTTTTCGGATCATTCCCGAATTGGCTATTTGTCAAATGTCTTGTGTTTCCCAGCGGGTTGTTCCCCAGCGGAATGTTTTTGGGCCTCTACCCTCATAACCGGTAGTTATAAGTCCTACTTTTCCTGGCTTTCTTGGTAGAATTTGTGGTTATACACCTTTTTTATTCTCCAGCCAGAGTTTTGGTCTTCTACCTATTACCCGGTAGTTGTAAAATCCTATTTTCCTGCTCTTCAGCAGTTTGTGGTTTGTTATAAACCCTATTTTGATTTCCCGTGCGGATTTGTGATTTGTTTTATCCCCCACGCGGAGTTGTTGGTCTTCTACCCCGTATTCGGTAGATGTAAACCCTAATCTTGTGGTTATCTTCATCTAGTTCTTGATGTTGATTTTCCTTTGCTTGGATAAGTTGCTCAGATCAGCACTTATATCCCCAGCAAGTCTTTTGTGGATAATTGCCGTATGCTAGCAATTTTATCCCCAGTGGGTCTTTTCACTGTTTGCTAGTGATTTGTTCCCCGGATCATTGGTTGTATACCAATGCATCCCCAGATAGTCCCTGTGGATAATTGCCGGATGCTTGCAAATTATCCTCAGCAGATCGCCTTTCATTTACCCTTTTGTCGGTAATGTCTGTTGCTCCTTTTGATTGGTCATCATTATATACCTAGTTTGGTATCCCGATGCCTTTCTTTTCGGTTGATTTATCCTTTATTAACCCAGTAACCGGTTGTGGATAATCTTCCATGCGAGCATATTATTCACGGTCTGCCGGCAATGAATAATATATCTCATGCACTCTTCAGTCGAAGCCTTTCGCGTTTCCCCGGTCGAGTAAGATTCGTTATTTCCCTTTGTGGAGTCGAATATTCTTGTTGTTGGATAATTGCCGGATGCTTGCAATTTATCCCTTTGAGTTGTCTTTCGTTTACCCGGATGCTTGGTATCGATTGTCTCTCTGTTTTGGATAGTCACCTATTATATACCCAGTAACCGGTATCTCTGGTGTCTTTTCCTTTCGAGTATATTATTCACGGTCTGCCGGTAATGAATAATATATCTCATGCGCTCTTTAGTTGGAATCCTTTGTTGATTTTCCCCAACTGAGCAAGATTCGTATTCTTTATAGATTCGAATATCCATCCTTTAACCAGTTTGTGTTTTGGATGATGAGTGTTTTGGAAGTGAAATCCAATTCACGTTTTCGGTAGATCACCTATTATATACCCAGTAACCGGTATCTCTGGTGTTTCTTACCATGCGAGTTTATTATCTACGTTCTGACGGTAATAGATAATATATCTCATGCGAGTATCTTATCCACGGTCTGCCGGTAATGGATATTATATCTCATGCACTCTTTGGGTTTGTGTCCCCATTTGAGTAAGATTCGTTTTCCCGTTATGGATTCGAATGCCCATCCTGTAAGTCGATTTGCTTTTTCAAGCCCTCCTTTCGGATGATGAGTGTTTTGGAAGTGAAAACCAATTCACGATTTCGGATTTTATCCTTAAACAACCCAGTAACCGGTTCAGGATAATATTCCATGCGAGTATATTATTCACGGTCTGCCGGTAATGAATAATATGTCTCATGCGCTCTTTAGTTGGAATCCTTTGTTGATTTTCCCCGGCTGAGCAAGATTCGTATTCTTTGTAGAATCGAATATCCATCCTTTAACCAGTTTGCGTTTTGGGTGATGAGTGTTTTGGAACACACACCAATTCACGTTTTTTGTCCATCCTTTTAACAAGTCTGCTGTTCTAGCTTTCTTCAGGGTGATGAGTGTTTTGGAACACACACCAATTCACGTTCTTTTTATCCATCCTTTAACCAGTTTGCGTTTTGGATGATGAGTGTTTTGGAACACACACCAATTCACGTTTTTTGTCCATCCTTTTAACAAGTCTGCTGTTCTAGCTTTCTTTAGGGTGATGAGTGTTTTGGAACACACACCAATTCACGTTCTTTTTATCCATCCTTTAACCAGTTTGCGTTTTGGATGATGAGTGTTTTGGAACACACACCAATTCACGTTTTTTGTCCATCCTTTTAACAAGTCTGCTGTTCTAGCTTTCTTCAGGGTGATGAGTGTTTTGGAACACACACCAATTCACGTTTTTTGTCCATCCTTTAAACAAGTTTGCTTTCGCTCTCTTCAGGATGATGAGTGTCTTGGAACACAAACCAATTCACGATTTCGGATCTTATCCTATAAACAACCCAGTAACCGGTTCAGGATAATTTTCCTTTCGAGTATATTATTCACGGTCTGCCGGTAATGAATAATATGTCTCGTTCACTCTTGGGTCAACCCTTTATTGCTTTCCCCTCAGAGTAAGATTCGTATTCTTTGTAGAATCGAATATCCATCCTATAAACAAGTTTGCTTTTCTAGCTCTCTTCAGGATGATGAGTGTTTTGGAAGTGAAATCCAATTCACGCTTTGGTCGGTCACCTATTATATACCCAGTAACCGGTATCCTTGGTGTTCCCTCCTTTCTGCTCCCTATTATGACCTCGGTCCCCCTGTGGAGTCAGATTTTCCTGAGTTTGTTACCCTTATGCCTGGTAACATCTCATTTTGTTTGGTGCTTCCTCAGTGAAGTTTTCTTGTTGCTTCTCCCCCAGGAGTCTGCTTGTGTCTCTCCAATGGATTTATTTTCCATTTGGAAACCTTTTCCCCAGTTTGAGTCCTTCACTCCCCAGTGAGTTCTCCAGTCTGTTTTCTGTTGTTTCCTAATCAGAGTCGTGTCTTGTTCACGCTGTGTCAGTTTTGTTTATTCCCAACTAGAGTCTTGTTAGAGTCTCTGTTCCTGGTGAGTGTACTACTCCGATGGATCGTCTTTTCTTCTGTGTGAATCATATTCTCCCACAGAATTTGTGTCTTTTGCATGCATACATTTGCATCATGAGGTCTCTTAGGGACCAAAATTTGTCTCATTACTGTTATTTAAGCCCATTCTACCGCGTCGAGATGAAGATTTCTAAACTTCACTTCTCCGGATAGAATGACCTTAAATAGGGGCATCTGTAAGACCCCAATTTTGGCCCTAAGATCCCTCATGGCCCATATCATATCATATCATGGCCTCAAGGATCATTGCATGCCTTAGTTTCCCTCCTAGTGGGTAGGTTGCTTTGTGAGTGTGGTTCTTGATCACCAAGCATACTTTGCATTTGTATATCTTTGCTTTTCATATGTTTACTAACCAAAAAGTACAAAAATATTGTCAGTCTAACCTTGTTGCTTGCAGTTGAAGCAATCATCAGCAATTAGGTCAAAGACAGTCAACAGTCAGTCAAAGCAGTGGATGGTGGCCATTCTTGCAGAATTTGGACACCATGATCAATAATCAAGAGCTCATATATCTTGGGACATCATTTGGAATCAAGTTCTCAAGGAATCAGGGTTTGGAATTCATCAGAAATGCTTCAATCAAGCAAAACCCTAGAAAAGTCAAACTTGGTCAACAGTGGATTTAATCAGTGATTTGATGGATAGAATTGATTTGAAGGAGCTCATTCATGCTTGTATAAGCCTCATATATCATGCCAAACCTCATCATGGAAGAAAATCAAGTCAAATCAGAAATTTCCCAAAATAGAAAGTGGACCTGTAATTTTAACTGCCAAAAATGGAAACTTCTTGATCCTCAACTTACATCATGATACAAGCTTCAAATGAATTTTTTCCCAACATGAAAGTTGAAGATCTTGTTCTCCCATTTTCAAAAAGTCCAAGAACTCTCAAATCCCATGTGTGGTTGTCAATATATGATCAATTCAATTTCAAAAATTTGTGAACTTCAAAGGGCCATATCTCATGAACCATAAGGCCAAATTTGGTGGGGTTTTTTCCTACAAACCACATTTTCCCTCCTCTTTCCAAAAATATAAATTTCATGAACCAAAACCTTGCCAATCAAAATGGCATTTTTTGACTTGTTTCATTTAAAATTCAAGTTTGACTCAAGTTTGACTTTTTGATTTAAACATTTTTGACACAATTGGCCATTTGGGATTTGTTCTAAATGTCATTTGCAAGATGTTCCAAGCCCAAAATTGAGCAGCATTCCATCATACCACCTCCATATTCACCTTTGGTTCATAATGAGCAAATAATGCATTTTGGTTCATTTAAGCAAAGCAAGCTTAACACTTCATGAACAGACACAAAACAGCAGAAATAAAGGTCATTGGCAGCCTGTTTTGAAGCCCAATTCGTGTACCACACCACACCTCCATATCCACTTGTGCAAAACTTAGCAAAATGCAAATCACTTCATTAAAACAAAACAAGTTTAGCATTTCATTAGTGGACCTTAAACAGTCATATAAAATCAACTTTTCTGCATTTCTAAACCTAGAATCACAGCCTCCACAACCAGAAATCCTCACTCTCTCATTTTTTCCATTTTGACACTTTGGCATTTTCTGTTCAAAACTCCAAAAGAGCTCGAGCCACCTTCATTGTTCCATGCTCTAGCCAAACTTTGGAAGCATTTTGCATCACCAAACCTCAACTGTGCTGCAGCATATCGACTGTTTTCTTCATGGACCCTTCAATGGCAGATCATGATTTGGTTATTTTCAAGCATCAATGAGCTAAAGCTATTCAACCATTCATCATTTCAAAGCACCTGGAGCCTCTGTTTGAGCTTGCATCATTCAAAACATAACTGTTGCTCGATTTTCTTCACAACCAAGTAAGATTTCGATCTTCCTTTTTCTCCTATCCATGTCATGATTATGGTAGAATGTTCATTGCTGAGTCCATTGCAACTTATATCATGCTAATTGGTTGATTATGCTGAGAGAAAGCTGGATTTCATTTTTTATGTTCATGATAACTTTTGCTCGATTTGCCTTGCTGGAAGTGATTTAATGAAATTTGATGATACATTCTTGTTGCTTGATGTTTGCTGATGCTATTGAAATGCTTATATTTTAATTCTGGGCATGTTAGAAATTTCGAGTTCATGAAGGTGATGAAGTTGTTGTTACTGTTGTGATGAACCCTTGTATTTTTCCAGAAATCCAGTTCATGTATGCATGTGTGTTGATTGTTGTTGTTGTTTGTGATTACATGAACCTTTTTCACTGCCATGTTGTTTGAATTTCGCATGATGATGATGAATCATGAAGTTGAATTTGTTGGCTGCTGCATAAACCCTAAGGGTTTTAGAACCCAGAATTTCTGAACCCAGGAATGTGATTGGCCCGAGTTACTGTTCCATTGGTTTTGACCAATGAGAACATTTCATTGCATTTGCCAAAACGCAGTGTTTAGATTAGTGACACGCTGAATTACAAAATTGCCACGCCGGTCAAACCTTTGACTTGTTATCCATGTTATTTGTTCATGTTTGGTTCCAATTGTACCTCAACTTCCAAAAATCATTTCTAATTCATTTCAACTCCAAAAATCATGGCATTTTTTGCATTGTGTCCTGTTAAATGTCTACTTTTTTATCATGATTTTTATTGAATTTTTGGATGGCTGGATTTTAAATGGCTCTAGGGTTTTGTTCATGTATGCTTATTTGATACATTTTGCCATTCCTTTTGTGAAATGATGATGATGTATCCAATGCCCCTGAAATTTTTTGTGGTGAAACTAGACTCATTCATCTTTGTTTTGATGTAAAGTTTGTGGATTTATCATTGGTGGTGTGTGAGTTATGATTTTCTGAAGTAGGGTGTGACAATTTGTGTCACACCAATGCTATGCCATTTCATGGTTTTTGTTCACTTGCTTTCTGACCTCCAAATAATGTGAAATTTTGCATGAGCCATCTCTTATGTGTCTAGTTGATGTGTGATTTTTCCTGGAATTATTTGAGCCATTTCCTAATTGTTTGTGAATTTTCTTCCCTGCCTAGTCAATTGTTGACTTTGTGTGATACATGTTGCCAAATCCTTTGGGAAATCCTCATTCCTTATTGTATGATCATGAAATTTCATATGTGCATACTAGACATCTTGAGCTTTGCATTGGTGTTGATCCCATCCATTTCTCATATGTTTTCATTTTGTTATGATTTTTTGAAGTTGACTCATGTATTGTTGACCTTCTTTGTGCACACTTGAAAATGTGTTGACTTCCTGATTTTATTTGACTATCTTTCCATGATCCAATTGAGCTAAAATTTCATATGCATGCTATGTTATGGATTGTGATTGAGTATGAATTATTTCATAATTTTTGGAATTGATTATGTTTGGGTTTGAGCTTGGTCTTGCTGTTGACCTTTTGTGTGCTCCCTCTTGCCATGTTTTGACTTCTTTGGTCTACAAAATGACAATGATGCATGATATGAGTTTGAATCCAATTGTGCTTGCTTCTCAAATGATTGATTTTGATTTTGATTGAATGTGGCTTGCTGTTTTGGATTTCTTATTTGTTTTTGACCCTAGGCTTGCCCTAGTGGTCCTTTGGACTTATGATTGAGTTCATTGTTTCAGGTTAAGCATCAATGCTTCAAAGAAACCATACAAATTTGATTGAGCTTGACTATATTATCATGTGCTAACCTTTGTTTTGTAGGTGGTATGACTCATATTATTTGAGTCTTGTGCTTTGCACACTTGTTTCTCTGTGTTGACTATTGAGTCCATTCCTTTTGTTTAAACTGTTGAACTGCTTACTGATTAGTTTGACTTTTTCAGGTACTCTTAGTTGCTTTACTTGCTTTGCTTTGCTATTTAGCAATTTGCTTTTGAGGTATAATTACTCTTTCTTCATGTAGTCTGGAGACCCGACCTGTTATTTGGCCGGGCAAACTGTCTGAAGTCCTCCTTAAGAGGCAATGCTTGTGTGTGTTTATATTTGTCCCAAGCAGGAAAAGTCCTTCAAGTAAGGCAATTGGTAGATCAAAGGGATAAGTAGCCTATCCCCTGCTATTCAGTGAGTCCTCTCTTTGCTCCCACTACATGGTTGTAGCATTGGGATAAATACCCAAGATCTATAGAGTCAATAATGTGGAAAGAGCTCCATCTTTCTGAGCTCCCACACTTTCTTTGATGCTCTCCCTGATTAGGGATAGAAGCAATGAGGCACACCCCTCATTCTCCTTTTCATCTGCTTCACCTTAGCCTCTCAATGGCAAGGTTAAGAGCGACCTTTACCTATTACAGTGGACTTTCATAGTCAGACCCTCTTGCATGAGCCCCCTTGTTTGGCTATAGAGTGTGCTGTTTGATATTCATTGATTGATTGTTTGCTTCATATGCACATGTTTGCATGCTTGCTTCATGCTCTATGCACTCATCATCATTTATTGCTCATTAATGCATAATCATCTCATTTGTCTTTGTGATGCTATCATTATTGCTTACCCATTGAGGACAATTGTAAGTCCATTGCTTTGGCATTTGCTCCTATGATATGGAAGGATAGAGTGTAAGACCTCATTGGTCACTCATATCTTCTGTTGCTTTGTTTGTTTGTTTGTGAGGATACAGTATAAGTCCCTGTAAGTTGGCATCTGTTGTCCTGTGATCATAATTTGATCTGTTTGATTTGTATGTGAGGTTGCAGTTATAAGTCCCTGTAAGTTGGCATCTGCTTTCCTGTGATCATAGTTTGTTTTATCTGTCTGTATGTGAGGATCCATTATAAGTCCCTGTAATGTGGCATTGGATTTCCTATGAGCATCTGTGGAGTTAACCTAAGTCCAGATAGATTGGCAGTTGACTCCCATGTTTCATTTCTTGTTTTCTTCTGTGGAGATTAGTGTAAGACCATTGAGTGGCATCTGATATCCAGTTTTGTTTTAGGAGATTGGTGTAAATCCATCTATTGGTATCCGGTATCCGCCTTTTATTTCTTTGTTGAAGGAGATTAGTGTAAGTCCATTGAGTGGCATCTGATATCCAGTTTATTTTAGGAGATTGGTATAAGACCAGTGATTGGCATCCGATATCCGCTTTTGTTGACTTCCTTGTTTGTTTGTTATTATCCATTGCTATTCCAGAGGACACACTTGAATCATCCTCTATATGATCTCAAGAAGTGAACCTTCTAAGAAGTTTTACAATCCATTTCCATCCATTCATCCCCATTATGTCCTAAACCTTTTCACACTCTACTTTTCAAACTTGACATAAGTGTTGTGCAAACATCTTCATGTTTTCTAACTAAAAACCTGGACCCCAAGTCCTTCACTTTTTTCAAACTCCATTTCATAATACTTCTTTTGAATCAATCTTAATCATACTTTGACTCTATTTTCATAATCACAATCAATTAACTTCACTCATTCACTTGTTTTGGCTTTGTCCATTAATCTTTTCACATTAGCCATAGGTTTTAATTATCATTGTGGTTGATGTAAATCTTGCCTATCCTTAGTGAGTCGACAGTAAGACTTCCGTACTGAAAACAGGGCTAACCCCTCTAGTACGTCGAAGCTATCCTCGCATGGTGGATGTTGTTTTTTGGTCGAGTGTTCTCCCATTGATAATGAAAAGCCTCAGTGCTTGTGTTTAAAACTGAATCCACCAACTTTTGGAAATCTTTTAGCCGAACTACGGCGTTTTGATCCTTACCTTTGATGGAAGGTACGTAGGCAGCGGGTTCATCCGTTCAAACCCAATAACCCAATAAAATTGTATATTCTTTTCTCATCATCCCAATCATGTTTGCACAATATTTATGTCATAACAAATAACAATCTTTTACAACAAGTGTGAAAAGGGCTCCCTAGGAGTACCTAGGACGTGATGGGTGCCTAACACCTTCCCATTGCGTAATTTACCCCTTACCCAGACTCTCTGATCTTTTTATTAGTTTTCTACGTGTAAAACTTCTTAGGCTTTTGTTCGCTTTTTAGCCAGTCCTTTGGATAAATAAAAGTGCGGTGGCGACTCGAAATTTCAATGTATCTCTTGCTTATGATTTAATCGATAGATCATATAGCGACGAATACACCGCTACAGAAAAGTGGCGACTCTGCTGGGGAGATACAAATCGATCCTTGGTGGTATTGCCTACTTTTCACCTTGTTGTGCTATATTATTATTTGTTATTTGACATATTTTTGTACAATTTGGGATCACTGTATTGATTGTAATGTTTGAATTGCTTGATATACATTTGCTGTGTGCTTTGGTGATCTGTGAGACGAGTTCTATACCCGAACTCGAGTGCACTCTAGGATAGGAGAATGGCATAGTCTTGTTGACTGGTGTGGAGTATTCCTTAGCCAGTTGACTTGCGAGCCCATTCACTTGGTGGAGGTCATGTTGAACTAATAATGTCACACAAGTTATTTGTGGTTAGGCATTATTCTTTCAATCATGTTCCGCAGAAGCCAAGGACCTTAGTTTACCAAACCCATCTTGGCCTATTTTTAGGACCGTAGTGCGGAGGTCGTTCAGATGTCAGTTCTGATACGATTGTTACGCGATACTACACTCATGAGAGTTTCTCTTGAGAATATTCTTGGAATACGAGTATTCGTTCCTCCGATAATATTCGAAAGATGGAACGATGATTATGGGAACCTCTGATAGAACATGTCTGGCAGGTTTAAACCCTAGTACACTCCCTTTGGGTGGTTCTTAACCGAGACTCCATGCTCGTGACTCTCAACAAACCCGTGATTCGTGGTTGAGTCGTTCAAACATTGTTAATATCAATGGATCCCGGATCAGGTGTAAAACCTAAAATCCATCAAAGCGGCTGGTTGATATTAAGAATGTCTGAACCGGTTCATGTACCGTTAATATCAATGGAACTTGGGTGTCGATAAGGTGAAAACCTAAATCCACCAAAATGGATGATTGATATTAGGGATACATAGAGCTTTCCCACGACCTTTGTTTGGTGTGCTTTGCTTGATCCTTGAGTGTGATTGTTGCATTCATGCATTCATGCATTCATCTACATCCATATCATCAGAAAAAAAGAAAATTTTCAAGGAACTCAAAGGAGTTTATTTGCAAAAATTTTCAAAACATGAAAAAACCGGGAAAATTTTTTTTTTCACCTGATATATCTGATGAAATATTCTCATATATGATCAAAATGCTTAAATATTTCAAAGTTTGCAAATAAAACCCTCGGGTTCCTTTGATAAAAAACAAGCATATGCATAAACACTTCATGCATCATTTGCATAAGCGGGTGTTTTGTTCCGGTCTCCCGTCCTGTGGTCTGACCCCGCGATCTTCATTTATTTTGAAGACGCACCTCGCCGATATTATACCAGAGCCATCTCTGCCAGATTGATGGATCATCCTGAGCTAGAGAATTGTGAGCTCAAAGGATTTTTGCCAGACTTAGCGCTGTTGATGGATTTATTCCTGGTTAACTAATCCCGGGCTGGCATTGGCTATGGTTCTGGGGCATGCAATGAGCAAGGTCTGTTCACAAGTGGAGGATTCATCCATGCTGATCAACCTGCAGAAGAGGAAGCTGCTGCTATCATTGAAGAAGAAGATGCAGAAGACTTGAACAATTTTGTCATTCCTGGTGGTGTCTGCCACAATTGGGTCGCTGTAGATGTTCCTACAGTCATCCATAGATCAGAGTAATCGTTCACTTTGCTTAAAACCCTTCTCCCATGCCAAAAGGAGAAGTGATGACATTGTTGGCAAAGCATATATACAATGATGTTTTCATTCAATTAATGCATTGTTAAACATTTGTTTTTCCATTTATTTTCACTTTTTGCTTTTGCATGAAATCAGTGATCACAAAAAACCATGAAAAACAAAAACAGCTTTTTCATCTGCATAATTGATTTGCTTGTTTAAATATCAAAGCTTTTCATTATCCAGAATCATTATGCAGGGATTTCTAAACCCATTGAACATAATGATCCAACGCCATCTCCCAATCTTGAAGTCCTTGTATCTGAGGCAGAGGAAGATGATGTTGAAGGGGATTCCTGACGAGATTACCCACCTTCTTGAGCACCAAAGAAGCTCATTCAGCTGTATCATGAGAATCAGCAAAACAGTTAAACTGGGGCATTACAAAATAATTGCAAAAAAAAAAAAAAAAAAAAAAAAAAAGAGGGTGAAAAATAAGATGAAAAATCAAGAACCAGGAAAAATTTTCAAAATTTTTCCAAGGGAAGAAAGAAAAAGTATACCCTCAAGTCCCTAGTTGACTGATGCTGAATGGATTCAGAGTCGTTACGACCAACTGAATTTGATCGAAGAGAAGCGATTAACTGCCATGTGCCATGGTCAGTTATATCAGCAGAGAATGAAGAAAGCATTCGATAAGAAGGTCAAGCCTCGTGTGTTCCGAGAAGGTGACCTCGTGCTCAAGAAAGTTTTGTCTTTCGCGCCCGATTCCAGGGGCAAGTGGACTCCAAACTACGAGGGTCCATATGTTGTTAAGAGAGCCTTTTCAGGCGGAGCTTTGATGCTTACAACAATGGATGGGGAGGATTTCACTCGTCCTGTGAATTCAGATGCAGTCAAGAGATACTTTGCCTAAAAAAAGAAGTATATGCAATTGTGATGCTATCATTATTGCTTACCCATTGAGGACAATTGTAAGTCCATTGCTTTGGCATTTGCTCCTATGATATGGAAGGATAGAGTGTAAGACCTCATTGGTCACTCATATCTTCTGTTGCTTTGTTTGTTTGTTTGTGAGGATACAGTATAAGTCCCTGTAAGTTGGCATCTGTTGTCCTGTGATCATAATTTGATCTGTTTGATTTGTATGTGAGGTTGCAGTTATAAGTCCCTGTAAGTTGGCATCTGCTTTCCTGTGATCATAGTTTGTTTTATCTGTCTGTATGTGAGGATCCATTGTAAGTCCCTGTAATGTGGCATTGGATTTCCTATGAGCATCTGTGGAGTTAACCTAAGTCCAGATAGATTGGCAGTTGACTCCCATGTTTCATTTCTTGTTTTCTTCTGTGGAGATTAGTGTAAGACCATTGAGTGGCATCTGATATCCAGTTTTGTTTTAGGAGATTGGTGTAAATCCATCTATTGGTATCCGGTATCCGCCTTTTATTTCTTTGTTGGAGGAGATTAGTGTAAGTCCATTGAGTGGCATCTGATATCCAGTTTATTTTAGGAGATTGGTATAAGACCAGTGATTGGCATCCGATATCCGCTTTTGTTGACTTCCTTGTTTGTTTGTTATTATCCATTGCTATTCCAGAGGACACACTTGAATCATCCTCTATATGATCTCAAGAAGTGAACCTTCTAAGAAGTTTTACAATCCATCTCCATCCATTCATCCCCATTATGTCCTAAACCTTTTCACACTCTACTTTTCAAACTTGACATAAGTGTTGTGCAAACATCTTCATGTTTTCTAACTAAAAACCTGGACCCCAAGTCCTTCACTTTTTTCAAACTCCATTTCATAATACTTCTTTTGAATCAATCTTAATCATACTTTGACTCTATTTTCATAATCACAATCAATTAACTTCACTCATTCACTTGTTTTGGCTTTGTCCATTAATCTTTTCACATTAGCCATAGGTTTCAATTATCATTGTGGTTGATGTAAATCTTGCCTATCCTTAGTGAGTCGACAGTAAGACTTCCGTACTGAAAACAGGGCTAACCCCTCTAGTACGTCGAAGCTATCCTCGCATGGTGGATGTTGTTTTTTGGTCGAGTGTTCTCCCATTGATAATGAAAAGCCTCAGTGCTTGTGTTTAAAACTGAATCCACCAACTTTTGGAAATCTTTTAGCCGAACTACGGCGTTTTGATCCTTACCTTTGATGGAAGGTACGTAGGCAGCGGGTTCATCCGTTCAAACCCAATAACCCAATAAAATTGTATATTCTTTTCTCATCATCCCAATCATGTTTGCACAATATTTATGTCATAACAAATAACAATCTTTTACAACAAGTGTGAAAAGGGCTCCCTAGGAGTACCTAGGACGTGATGGGTGCCTAACACCTTCCCATTGCGTAATTTACCCCTTACCCAGACTCTCTGATCTTTTTATTAGTTTTCTACGTGTAAAACTTCTTAGGCTTTTGTTCGCTTTTTAGCCAGTCCTTTGGATAAATAAAAGTGCGGTGGCGACTCGAAATTTCAATGTATCTCTTGCTTATGATTTAATCGATAGATCATATAGCGACGAATACACCGCTACAGTCTCTAGCATGCATTAACACCAATTATTTTACTGCGCGACCTCAGATAGTTGTGACTTCTACAAAAGTCCAATTACGATTGCTTAACATAGAGCTAAATTTGTCCCAGAGGCATAGCATTTTTGTAAGTGAGATTGTAAGTCTCCCATTCCTCATGGTATTGTGTGAAGATTTAACCTTTTTTCCATTTGTGAGAGCTAGTGGCATACTTGTTGATTTATCCAAGTTGGATCTTTTCTCATGGATGATGTCTTGGTTCATATCTTCATGCTTGTAAGTGGATGGTTGAGTGTTCTTCAAAAACTGACTTAAACCATTCTCTTCTTCCACTAACATTGACTAACATCTTTTGTATTGACTTTATTTTAATGCAATTTAAATTTATGCATTTTCTCATTCATTTGTCATTTACATTTCATGCAACTTGTTTATGTTTCTGTCATTTTTACTTTGCTCACTTGAGCCATATTTTGTGTTTGTATGATATTGTGCTTATGATTTTGCCTTGTTTATGGTCTTAGGACCTTAAAATACTTAATAAAAATAAAAACCCTAAAAACTACATTGGTGGACTGTTGGACCTCTGTCTAATACTTGATATGAACTTTTGGACTTAGAGTAGGCACCATCCCTATGCTTTGAAGGAGACTTGGCCAATGCTATTATCTAGGACCTTTCTTGGCCAATGTCATTCATCTGATACAAGCCTTGAGAGAAAATCTTTGGTTTATCTGTTATACTTTGTCTATGTGCTTAAGATGTTACTTTTGATCTTATTAACATTATCTGATGCTTGTCTCTGTGAGAATGTTTCAATGGAAATTCATCTGATACATTTGAAGGGGACTGAAGATTGCTTGCTTTTTGAATGCTTGCTTGGATGTTTTTGTTATCTTTATTTGATACCATTGATCTTCATATTAATTGCTTGGATGATTATGCTTGTTGCTTGCTAAAAAGTCCAAAGGAAATGGGTTTTCTATCTAACATTATTGTCTTGTGGATGCTTCCCATTGGTTAGATATTTTCAACTCTAAAATTTTAAATCTTGTCTAAGATAGTCCCTTCATCTCCTCCTACTTCTTAAATTTCAAAATCTTTCCCTCATTTCAAAAACTTATTTGCTTGTGATTTCAAACTTAGATATGTTTTAATGAGTAGAAACCTTGGCCTTATGCCATTGACTTTCAAAATATTTTCTTAATCAAACTTGTAAATAACTTTAATCATATTGACTTTAATTTCAAAAAGACAAAAAGTACTAACAATCTCATCTAATCCTTTTGGCCACTTTGTGCCTTTTTCTTTTGAAACCTTTCAGAAAAGAAGCATTTAGATTTGAGTTATCTTTGGTTGAGATATAATTCTCTTTTTTCCATGATATGTTGATTGTAAGTCTTTCCATTTATTAGGGGTTAGTGGCATACTTGTTGATTGAATCCAAGTTGGAGCCCTCCCTCTTAAATTTTGTAAAGCCCTCATTATCGGTGGATGCTTGGTTGATATTCCCCCTTTGATAACAAAAGATCCTTAAGCTTTTGTTAAAACCAATCCACCTATCTTTGAAATTTTTACCACGAACTACGAGGTTTTGATCTCTCATTTTATGTTGGTACGTAGGCATAAGACCGAAGGTCTTGTCAAACACAAAAATTGTAGATAATTTAATTCTTTTCTCATCCCCTTATTCCTTTTTTATCAAACATCATTTTCAACTAAAACACTTACACACAAAAAGGGATCCTTAGGAGTACCTATGACACTTTGGATGCTAATATCTTCCCTCTTTGTAACCAACCCCCTTACCTATAATCTCTGACATTTTATTAGTTTTGATTTGAAAACTTATTATCTTTGGGCTTTGTTCGTACTTTTACCTTTTCCTTTGGAAACAATAAAAGCGTGATGCAGACTCTGGTTTTATTGACGTCGAGTTAACAAATAGCTCGATGGTCATGAATTTACCGCTACAGCCATTATGAGTGTGTTTAACCAGGAAGAGAGGAAAGAAATATTTGGTGAGTACAAAGTCTTCAGGTTTTTTCTTAATCATGTATGATTGTATTTTACAGATGAAATGGAAAAGGTGGAAAAATTGATGTTGTTATTCGATATTTCCAATGCCCAAGGAGTAAAGGTTGGAATTTTAGGCTGCAATGTGACACTTCCTCCTCAGATTACGCTCGACGCCTCACGCATTTCTCCTATCTCAACCGTTGAAGATATTATCACTGCCTTTGGGATCAACCAGTTGGTCACTGCCGCGACTACCTTGACCAGGGGGTATGCATCCCCCACTTCCAATTTCAATAAAAATGGATTGTATTGAAGATCAACATTCCCCCCGGGCATAGGGTTCCCCAAAACATACTCGTCTTGCTAGAAATCATATTTTGGGGGAGGTGACTCTTTTCTTGTCGATGTCAGACGTTTTCTCTTCCTAAATTGCTTTCACTCTTGAGAAGGCTGATGTTACTGCCTCAACATCGAATTTGTTCTTTGTCCATAATCTATCTGAGGCGGAGAATTAATTTTCCTCTCTGAGATCACTCCTAATATGTATTGTGCACCTTCCCTATTTTCTCTATCGTTGCTGGTATGCGGTATGTCTTGGCTCCTGACAATCCTCCCAAGGAAATGGACACTTGGAAAAGGAAATGTGAAGTTGTGGAACTGAGGTGCACTATTTTCCAAGAGGATTTTGATGCATTGCATGAGAAGGTCAAGCATGCCAACTCTTTAAAAGAGAATGCGAAGACTCAGGTTCCTCCTTCTACCTTGGTCGCTCGGGTAAATGAGCTTGAAGCTGCTCTTAAGGAGGCGGATAAGCGGTATCAAGATTCCTTTGATGTTGTTATTGAGAAGACTTGTCAAGCAGAAGAGGATCGGAAGACTCTTATACTGGAGGTTGAGGCTCACCCAAAGGCCTTGAAAACTCTTGAGATCATGTCACCGGTCTGAAGGGGACGCTTAATGACTCACTTTAGTGATACACAAATAGCGTGTATGGGGTCTGTTATTATATCGTGGGGAAAGAGAGGAGGTTCTACCATACTACCGAGATTCATGTTGAAAAGTTGAGCGCTTCCCAGGATGTTACGCAAACATGTGTTTAGTCTATATCAGAAATGCATCCAAGTCGTGTCAGATACGCATAAATATGTTTCATCTGTATCGGATACATAGAGGTGAAGATATGTATTTAAGTCATAGCAGACACAGATAAATGTGTTTTGTTTGTATCAGATACGCAGATAGGCTCGTTATCTTTACCTCTCCTCTTTTAAGGTCCTAAAGAGAGACAAACAAAAAATAGTGCAATAAGGGAAAAATATCATACTAGTATTTCCATTCATAATGAAGTAAATTTATTACAACATGATAATATGATAATTATATATGTGACTTTTCAATATTAACCCCTATTTTTGGTACCTATCATCCATTGAGGTTCTAGAATTCATGCGCTTCTTTCTTTACAGTATCTCCTTCGGTTGGACGAGGCGTCAAAGCATCCTGCCCTTTCTCTTTGCGTTGGTGTATAATTAGATGATCAAATTCGTCAAGGGTGTAGCTTGAGGATAACCACTGAAACCTTAGTACCATGGAATTACCTTTGTTGAATGCTCTGACGAGGCACTTTCTGATCACCGGGACAAAAATGTCCTGACCTCCGTCTTACTCCAGAGTGGAAATCTATCTCGGACGGTCAACGCGAGGTTGATGGTATGCTCCCTCTGGACCCATGAGGATTGCCGGATATGGACGACGTTCCTTGGGATACCCGCCTCTCCGACCTATATCGTTGGAACTTGGATTGTTCTTCAATTCTAGTCCTTCTTTTGGAACAGTGATGCTGAGAGGAAATCTAAGATTACTACCGACCAGTTTCCTTGTAACCAGAGTCCGGGGTGCCTTTCCCCTTGGTGTGTTCAGTGAACCTCTATTATTTTACTGACCCAAGCGATAAAGAAAGGATGTAGTCAGTTTTACCCCGACCTATTGGATCTAACCTATGGAGACCTTTGTTCATCGGGTGAAGATCTGTGAGTATCGAACTTGCATCGGGCATTAACTATGAACTCGTTGTATGTATCTTCGACGTTGGCCTGACAAGTATCGCGTTAGCGGTGGGAGATAGATGTGACATTTGATCGAAAGATGAACCATGAACCCTCAATGTGATCCTCAAGAAAATTATCTTCACTTTCTGGTGCTTCCAGTAGATTTGGATTTGGATCTAGGATCCCCTCTTCTTCTCCTCCTCGGAGTTCTAGAGAGAAATCGAAGATCTGGAGATATGGTGAATCGCATATGAAATGATAACCTATTGGATCAAACTTGACAGATCTTTGTGCTCGATTTGGAAAGCCCTCGATTTAGTGACCTGAAGAGGTTACAAATAGGTAGATCTAAGGTTGGATTTGAAATCGTGAAAATCGTAGAAATCGAAAGTCGATTCCCACAAACAACGTCATTGTTCCGTTCAGGAACCAAAAATGGATGAAGTTGGCGAGCTTAACCTCTTGAACCAGCGGTATTGATCTTCGATACAGCGATGCATGATGGATCTGCATGGTTAGCACTCCAACGTGCAAGTCAGTTCAAGATTCAAGATGAGTATAATTAAAGTGAAGATTAAAAAGTATATCTTATTCCATGTGAATAGTGATTTTATACTTTGGATCGAGTGTAATGGATTTGAGGTGAATTGAGTCTTAACTATTTGTGCTTTTTGACCGGCCCCAAACAAAATATATAATTAAAATTAAAATCTAATTCAATTAAAAGATAAAGGAGAATAATACTTACTCCATTGTTCATTAATATGCATAATATATTATCGTGATACTATCTATCAATATGATCTATATTAGTGGAACTAACAAACAAACTATGCTTATGTTATTTGTTAATTTAAAATGCCAAATTAAGCATGGTGGTCAAGTAAAAAAAAATAAGTAGAGATGAAAGTGATCCAGTCTAGAACTTGTCATGAGTAGGAAATTATCCACACTCACCTACCCTCAACTTTTCCGTTGAATGTTCTATTACAAAATTCCATAATCCCCTAGAAAATTTGTCAAATATTTGTGGTGAGTGCTTTACTTGAAGAATAAGAATCTTTCTACTATTTTAAAATACACAAAGACTTGTTGCTTCCTCGTGCAGGCCTACCTACCTAACCCATAATTTGGTCACACATGTGACCGTTGTCCATTTTTGACTCTTCTAATAAACCATCTTATTATTAACCTTACAAACTCTCACTTTTCTTCTCACTCTTCTCTCTTCAATGGCATCTTCAACCAAAGAGATATCCAGAGAGCTTCCACCTCTTCTCCGTGTCTACAAAGATGGAACAGTCGAACGTTTCTTAGGCTCTCCAATCATACCACCCATCCCTCTCGATCCACAAACAGGTGTTTCATCAAAAGACATAACCATCTCACAGAACCCATTAATCTCTGCTCGTATTCATCTCCCAAAACTCACCAACCCAACACAAAAGCTTCCAATCTTAGTTTACTATCATGGTGGTGCTTTTTGTCTTGAATCAGCTTTCTCTTTCCTCCACCAACGTTACCTCAATATTATAGCTTCACAATCAAACGTTCTTGTTGTTTCTGTTGAATATAGGCTTGCACCAGAACACCCTCTTCCTGCAGCATATGATGATGGTTGGTTTTCTCTCAAATGGGTCACTTCACATAACATAATCGACAACAGTATAGCCACAGCTGAACCGTGGCTAATCAAACACGGCGATTTCGATAGATTTTACATCGGTGGTGACACGTCCGGTGCAAATATTGCACACAATTTACTTCTTCGTGTTGGTAATAGTATTACCACCGGTGTTGAATCTTTACCTGGTGATGTGAAAATCAAAGGAGCAATACTAGCTTTTCCTTTGTTTTGGAGTTCAAAACCGGTTTTGTCAGAAAATATTGAAGGGCATGAAGAGAGTTCACCTATGAAGGTTTGGAATTTTGTGTATCCTGATGCAGTTAATGGAATTGATAATCCTTTGATTAATCCTTTGGCTTCTGAGGCTCTTGGATTGGACACGATTGGTTGTCCTAAGATGTTGGTTTTTGTTGCGGGGAATGATGATTTAAGAGACAGAGGGATTTGGTACTATGATGCTGTTAAGGAAAGTGGTTGGAAAGGTGATGTTGAACTTGTTCATGTTGAAGGTGAAGAACATTGTTTTCAGATTTATCATCCTGAAACTAAGAATTCTGTTGATATGGTGAAGCGTATTGCTTCATTTCTTGTTTAATGTATAATGCTCATTATAATTGAGCAAGTACAACCAATAATTATGAAATAGAATTGTTATAAGAAAAGATTTGCATCATGGGACATACTTTGAAAGTGTCATCATTTACCATAGGCTCTCCATGATACAGATAATATGTTTCATGTTCAGTAAGTTGTTCAATCTATTTTTTAAACTCTCGGTTTCGATTTGTCACATGAATTTGACTGCCCTGCAATATGGTTGTTAAATTAATGGCAAGAATGATAGTTATACATAATCAGTGCAGCCAATGATTACCTTCACATCTTGTATGACCATCTCAATATGTTGTAGTCCATTTTTCTCCATAACAACCCAAAAGTCAACAGCTCTAACGAGAATTTTCCAAACTTGATTTCCTTTCACCAATTCCTTGATGAGAATAGGTGGCCTTGCACGGCTGATTAAAAATCATGTGAAATGTAAGGAACTCAGCATATGACAAAAATTAAGAAAAAGCAGTGACAGATGCCAAATAAACCAGTTCACTCAAACCAGTCACAAAGCAAAGTTACAAACTACAACTCAACAGAAGCACGGTTTAAAACTCAGGACTATTACGATAATGAGCTTCACCTCAACATTTACAAACATGTGAACATAAACTTTAACTGCAGCAAAAATAGTAAGTTATGGCAACCAAAAAGTTCTATGTTTTCAACAAAACACAACAAAGCATAAGACAAATATTTCATTTGGCAAAAACCTTGTTATAAAGCATATTATGTTTTATATTTTAGAAAAATCAGAAACATCAGAAGCATAACAAATAAAACCATTGGGCATCATAGATACAAACATCACAACCATGAATCTACTGCTGAGAAATCATATGCTTATAGATACAAATATCACAAAACTGAACTTCAAGTGCAAAAAATTAGCATTGGTTTAATCAAATAACAAAAAATTTACAATAACAAACCTAAAATATGCAATGTTTGGGTCATTTAGATAAACAAACTATAACTTAAAAGTCATGGAAGAAATATTAAGAGTGAAAACCTTTGAATGATTAATGTTTGAGTGGTGGCCATAAGTTCGACGAATGAAGGTGCAGAGAAACAGAGACATGTTGTGGAGAGGTAATTTTGTTAGAGAGAAATAAAGAGAAGAAAAATTGAGATAGGGAGTGTAAAGGGAGCAAGGTTGGAGAGAATGAGAGAGAAATAGTGTTGGAATGATGAACAATGATGGATACAGACAGAGTATGCGTGTGTTTGTGTTTTGGTGGGAAAGAAAATTTGGGATTGTTAGCTAATGGGTGTGTGACATGTGTCCTATAAAGAGAGATTTGAGTAGTTTTAATTGTAATATTTATTGATTACCAATTTATCCAAGATGTAATGTAATTAAATTTTAGTGGAAGGGAAAAATAGTATGCATGCAATAATATTATTATGGGTTGATAGTAGAGGTTAAAGTTACAGATAAAGAATTGAAATGTCCTATACCATACAAGAGGTTAGTCTACACCGAAGGGAATCATGATGAGGAAAAGTTCCTTGAGGTTTGGCGTTGTAGATGTCTCTTTCATTGGTGGTAATCATGATGTTTTACTCACGTTGGATCTCTCTACAGTGTTAAGTGTTTGATTTGAAAATCAATAACAGAGCCAAAGCTCTGATACCAATTGAAGGTGGAGAAAAACAAGAAGGGGGGTTTGAATTGTTTTCACAGACAATAAAAACTTTTGGAGTTTCTACACACACAATTTTAAAGACAAACAACACAAAAGTTATCCTGGTTCGCTTGAAATTCAAAGTTACTCCAGTCCACCCTACCAAAGTGATTTCGCCTTCAAAACGGACTTAATCCATTAATCTGAAAGATTGCAACAACGTCTAAGAGTACAAAGCTCTCTTAGCCCTCTCAAGTCTACAGACTTCACAAGTCACTTGATAAAATATTACAACAATTATTATAGAAATACAATAAGGTATTTAATGCTTCTAGGTAAGCAAAATGAACACGGTAAGAACAATTTAATCTCACACTAAGAGCAAAAACTCGTGTGAAAAAGTGAAGCAATAAGTAGTGGGTATTTGAAATTTGATGAGCAGAATTCTTGTTGAGTATTTTTGTGTCTTGGTATGATGATGGATGAACCTTTTTATAATGCTTGGAGATGATACCGTTGGATGAGGCATTCATGCTGATATCTTGCCAATGATGGGACTTAATTATCATTAAGTTTGTTGTCCTTTCCATAACAGTTTAGGAGAGTACTTAATTTTTTCCATATATAGATTCGTACCATTTTTGGAAGACTTCGTTTTTAAGTCTTGATCTGATTTGATTGGTGAAACTCATAGTGCGGAGTTTAGATACTTCACTCAGATCTTGTATTCTTCAGATAGTTGCTTGATGTTTCCATTAGAAGCTCTTGATTAATTTGTGACTTTGCATTCCTTATATGTAGTGATCCTCAGAGACTTCAGATGAGGGATCTTTTAGATTCAGAAGGTCAAAGTCTTGATTCATCAGAGTGACGCTTTTAGCTTTTAGTTCAATTGTTCTGGACTTGCTTAACACTTAGAGTTTGTTTCATCAGGTGCATTTAACATTAGAGCCCTGCAAACTTAGAGAATTTTATCAAGGTACCAAAATGTTTCATCCTTTGTTATCATCAAAACTTAAGGATAAATTGCAGAACCAAAATCTTGTTCTAACAGCAGATACCAAAGGTATTTGGGTATTGGGGCTAGGACAAGGAAAAATGGTGGTCAACAAAACAATGGCCATGAATGTCGACTCGACGGGGAAGAAAGCAGTGGTAGCTTCCCAAAGTGTGAAATGTTCGTCAGAGGTTGAAGAACAGTCAAGGGACATGGGTGAATCGAAGGAGGAGGAAGCTGAATATTCCCCTCAACCAGAGGCAAAAGAGCCTGAATACTCCCCATAGTCCAATGAGGAGTTTGACGAAGACATGTACGACGAAACCAATGATGACATCTATGGTGACGACTTCGTTGTAAACTGCACCAATGTATCGGTATTGTCGGCTGAACACGACATGGTATTCGAAGTCTCTAAAATAGAGGAATTATGCCAGATGAAATGGTTGGAGGGAAACCATTGTGCTACTATGTCATGAATAGCGGCGTAGTGGAGGAACAGAAGGCCACATTCGAAAGACCCATCCCAGGGAGGAGGTATCATCTAAAGCCTTTGTTCATAAGGGCGAGGGTTGATGGAATAGAGGTAAACAAGGTATTTATCAATGGAGGTGATGCGGTCAATCTAATGGCACATACTCTATTTAAGAAAATGGGGAAGGGCGGTGAAGATCTCCGACAACATAACATGGTTCTATCAAACTATGAAGGGAAAACCAATAATATAATGGGTGTTGTCCAGGTCGATTTTGTTGTGGGCACAACAACATGCTCAACGATGTTCATGGTGATATATTCCAAAGCTAATTTCAATTTACTCCTGGGTCAAGAATGGATCCATGGGATAGGAGTGGTACCTTCAACGGTTCATCAGAGACTTATAATCTGGCGCAAAGACGACATCATGGAAAACATTGAGGCCGACCAAAGTTATTATCGAGTCGACGATAGGGGTTCAAAGAGATCTTTCGACCAAGACTTGGCGAATATAAAGCCATGTGATGACGAATTAGGTTCCTATACTTCCTTCAAAACTGGTCGCATTTTGAACTTAGACCCTGATCATGGTTTCATATGGGATGCTGAAGAAGTGACAGGGTCAGAGACAGGAATTTCACCTACGGGGTAGCCTGCAATCGATGAAGAAGACTGCTGAGTCAGAAAGTTTGGCTCGAATTTCGGCCTATTTGGCTGAAAACACGAGGAAGTCGATCTTGGAAAAGGAGAGGTTTCAAAACTTGGCATGTGAGGCCAAAGAATTGGAAGGTGGTCGACAAGACCAAATAGTAGCTTCAGAAAGCCAGAGGCTTGATTTCATCTACGACAATGAGCCTTTGGGGTTCGAAAAGAACCCATCAAATGAGTCGTAGAGGATGCAAGCACAAGACCCCCTCGAAGAAATTGATCTAGGAGATGGGGTCGAAAAAAGACCAACATACATAAGCACTAAGGTTGGGTCACCAATGAAGGTGAAATTGATTGCAGTATTGACAAAGTACAGAGACTGTTTCGCTTGGGATTATAATGAAATGCCCAGTTTAAATCGAGGCGTTGTGGAATATCAACTTCCTATCCAACCGGGGAAAAGGCCAGTGAAGCAACACCCTTGATGATTTGCTTTGGAGATCACCTTGAAAATTAAGCAGGAGATCGAAACACTCCTTAAAAGTTGTTTCATCAGGACTGCGAGGTACGTCGAGTGGCTAGCCAATATAGTGCTTGTCATTAAGAAAAATGGAACTCTTAGAATTTGTATAGATTTTAGAGATTTGAATAATGCCACGCCAAATGATGAATACTCGATGCCCGTGGCGGAAATGCGTTGGTCGATTCGGCCGCGGGGTTTTAATATTTAAGCATGTTTGATGGCTATTCTGGCTACAATCAAATTCTTATAGCCGAAGATGATGTCCCCAAGACAATATTCCGATGCCCTTGAGCTTTGGGGACATATGAGTGGGTTGTAATGCCTTTTGGTTTAAAAAACACAGAAGTGACCTATCAAAGAGCTATGAGTGCCATATTTCATGACTTCATTGAAAATTTTATGCAGGTGTATATCGACGACATTGTGATAAAATCGTCATCACAAAAAGATCATTTGGATCACCTTCGACGCTCGTTCGACAGAATGAGAAAATATGGATTGAAGATGAATCCATTAAAATGTGCTTTCGATGTACACGTTGGAGATTTCTTGGGGTTCATGGTACACAAATGAGGCATTGAGATCAATCAGAACAAAACAAAGGCGACTTTAGATCTCAAGAGCCCGTCAACAAAGAAGCAGCTCCAATCTTTGTTGGGGAAAATAAACTTCCTAAGACGGTTCATATCGAATCTAAGTGGCAAGACGAAGGTGTTTTCGCCACTGCTCAAAATTAAGAAGGAAGGCGATTTTCACAAGGGACCAGAGCAACAAGAGGCTTTCGACGCCATCAAAGGTTACCTTACAAAGCATCCCATTTTGTTACCCCCTAGTAAGAGAAAAAATATGAGTTTGTATATTGCTGCGTCAGATATAACTATAGGGAGTATGTTGGCCCAAAAGGATATTAATGGTGTCGAGAGACACATATATTACCTCAGTAGAATGTTAATAGATGATGAAACTAGGTACAGTATGCTCGAGAAGTTATGCCTATGCCTGTACTTTGCCTGTATGAAATTAAAGCAATATCTAAAACCAGTTGATGTGTATGTCTCTTCTCATTATGATGTTATTAAACATATGTTGTCTAAACCTATTGTGCATAGCCGAATTGGAAAATGGGCACTGGCTTTAATAGAGTTTTCTCTGACGTATAAACCTTTAAAGGCTATGAAGGGCCAAATTGTGGCAGATTTCATAGTGGATCATGTTATGATCGAACCTTCACTAAATATGGTTGACACAAACCCGTGGCGGCTATATTTCGATGGGTTGAGCCACAAAGATGGAACAAGAGTTAGGGTATTAATATTATCCCCATAGGACGCTCCGGCAAGGTTCAAGTGCAGAAGCGATGAAAAATGTTCCAACAATGAGGCTGAGTACGAGGCCCTAATAACCGGTCTTCGAATCTTGAAAAAATTGGGAGCCGGTAGAATTGAGGTAAGAGGAGATTTGGAGTTGGTAATCAAGAAAGTCACACAAGAATACAAATGCATCAAGGAAAATTTGTTGAAGTATTTCGTGACGGAAACACAATTGTTGGAGTACTTTGAGGTCGTCGGCATAACACATGTGCCGAGAGATGAGAACCAAGAAGCCAATGATATAGCCCAGACCGCGTCTAGGTATAAGATGTCTAAGTTGAAATTCCAGGATATTATTGAAGTCTGGGAAAAGATGGTGTCGGATGCACCACCACTAAGGGAAGATATCCTCGACGGGAGTATCAGTTGTGATGAAGGGTTCGACAAAGAACGTCTCAAAGATTTTGAGTTCGAGAATTCCCGGGGACACGAAGTTTTCACTGTCAATAATTCGGCACCGTTAGATAGGAGAAAACTAATTTTGGAGTATTTAAAGAATCCAGTCGGAAGTATTGACAGGAAAATCAAATACAAAGCGCTGAGTTATATGATGATAGGGAATGAATTGCTGAAGAAAACACCAGAAGGAGTATCACTTAAGTGTTTGGGAAATACAGAAGCATATTTGGCCATATCTGAGGTGCATAGTGGAGCCTGTTGTGTGCACCAGGAAGGACACAAGATGAAATGGATGTTGTTCCGACAAGGCGTTTATTGGCCCAGTATGTTGAAGGATTGTATCGAGTTCGCCAAAGGATGCCAGGAATGCCAGATGCATGCAGGCGTTCAACACGTGCCAGCGAGTGAGTTGCGTGCGATTATCAAGCCATGGCCTTTTAGAGGGTGGGTGTTAGATGTCATTGGTGAGATTTAACCGGGCTCATCGAAACAACAAAAGTCCATCCTAGTCGGGATAGACTACTTTACTAAGTGGATCAAAGTTATCCCTCTGGTAAAAGTATATCAGGAGGAGGTGATTGAATTCATCCAAAAAAATATTATATATTGATTCGGCATCCCAGAAACCATTACCACAAATCAAGGTTCAGTTTTTGTGGGACAAAAGATGCAAGAGTTTGCCGCCGAAACGGGTTTCAGGTTAGTCACTTTCACACCTTATTATGCACAAGAAAATGGCCAGGTCGGAGCGGCCAACAAAGTAATAATAAGTCTAATTAAAAAAACATGTTTCTAAAAAGCCAAAAAATTGGCACAAGACTTTGGACCAAATCCTATGGGCTTGTCGAACATCCCCAAAAGAGGAAACAAATTTGACGCCTTTTCGACTAACATTTGGGCACGATGCCATATTACTAGTAGAAATTTGTTTGCAGTCAGTCAGAGTGCAACACCAGAACGATCTTCAGTCGAAACCGTATTAGGAGATGATGTTTTATGAACTGGTTAATTCGGACAAAGAAAGATTGGTTGCGATGGAAACACTGACATGACAGAAAGAACGTGTGGCTAAAGTATACAACAGAAAGGTAAAAACAAAAACCTTCGCAGTGGATGATTACGTTTGGAAAGTGATATTGCCTATGGACCGAAGAGATCGAACTTTAGGAAAATGGTCTCCAAAATGGGAGGGGTCATTTCGGATAATCCGAATGTTTACCAACAACACTTATAAGATCCAAGAACTCAGTATGGATCAAAGGGTTTTAAGATTAAATGGGAAATATCTAAAGAATATAAACCTATGCTACAAGAAATCCATATCCAAACATGAAGTAATTCATTAATTCATTAAGTGGCCTAGAAAGGCGCTTCAAAAATGGTCGATTGACCTTACAAGACGAAAACAAAAGAAAATGAGGCGGGAAATCTAGATTTGAAATACTCAAAAGAGGTTATCTCGTGAACAATCCTATTATCTAGATAAACCTTCTTTCCACGCAGTTGTTTGATGTCGGCCTCAATTTTGAGGGCTTTTTCCCATGGGAGATTCCCTTCAGAAACTCGCGGTCGACAGCCTCTTGTGCAGGAAGATCTTCAGCCGTCTCTAAGGAAGCCTTTTGTGCTTCCACATCAACAATTTTTCTATTCAGTTCAGCTATCTGGGCTTGGTAGTCCAAAATTTGTTGGTCGAAGGCTTGTTGTCGACAAAGGCGTTCCTTTTTCTTTGCTTCAAATTCGCTGAGTCTTTGCTCACATGCTCCACTGAAGCCCCACTCAAGCCTCACTTTGTTGAGTTTCGTCTTGATTTGAAGGTCGGCATTTTGGCAGAGGTTAAGGTCCTTGACAAATTGAGTGAAGAAGGCCTCAAACTCGACAAAATACTTGACCATCGAGATAGGAAGGTTATGAAGTGCAAGTACGTCAAGGAATTTGAAGATGTCATGGGCTAACTCTTCTTCTATTTCAAAAGCAAGTAAAAAGTCGCGCTCAAAAAGTGACGCTTTCAGTTGTTGAAGTGTGAAAGTGGCTTCAGCGCTCAGCTCCGTGGAATGAGTCATAGTCGAATACGGAGGTGACGCATCAATCGAAAGATGACGGAGTTGTTGTAGTTTCCGAAGGGCCTCCGCGGGGTTCCATTGTTTGATAATCCTAATATCACTCGAAGTTAGAATGTCAGTGGACACACCTTCATCAACAACATTTGGCGGATTTAGAGTTGGTGGGGAAACATGATTTTGTTGAACCACTGGTGAGGCACTCTGGAACTTAGCTTGCTGTTGTGGACTCAAGACAATGTCGGTAGATGGATTGTCGGCCCTATCTTCTGCCACAGTTTCGGCCGGAGTTGGAGTGGTCACAGTTTCCTAGGGATGAAAAAATTAGAACTCACGATAAAAAGAAACCCACAGTTTGCGGAGATAAAGATGGACGAATACATGAAGGGCCGCGTGAGGTGGAGAAACTATAGGAGTCCTCTCTGGATCACGAGGGGTGAAAACCTCTTCGAGGTCATCTTGAATTGCAGGTGCCAAAGTCGAAGGAGCCTTCTTCGATGGATTCTTTTTGGCCTGAGCCTTTTTTCTTCGGACAGGAGTAGGGGCGTGTTAGGGGGTGCCTTCAACGTTGGAAAAATGTGTGAATGCCCACTACCATCGGACTCCTCGTTGTCGACTGAAGGTACTTCTTCAGGGACCTAAATTGCAAGCACTACGCCAAATAAGGGAAAATAGGGCGCTTTTTTTTGCCTATAACAGCGCTTTAAAGCGCCCTCTAATCTGGCGCTGGCATAGGTAAAGACAACGCTTTTTTTCCTGGTGAAAGCGCTCTCTAAAGTGGCTCTTTAAGCCCTTTAAGGGCCACTTTAGAGGGCACTTTTTAAAGAAAGCGCCCTCTAAAGTGGAAAATTTTAAGGGTTTAGAGGGCGCTTTTACTGGAAAGCGCCCTCTAAAGTGGAAACCTTTAAGGGTTTAGAGGGCGCTTTTACTGGAAAGCGCCTCTAAAGTGGAAATTTAAAGGGTTTAGAGGGCGCTTATTTTGGAAAGCGCCCTCTAAAGTGGGTGGTTATTTAATACTTACATGCATCACATGTCTCTGTGACCATATTCTCATTTCAGGTTATGTTGCAGCCACAAGAGGTAACCAGAAGAAAATGGCATACAGCTGCTTGTTATAATTCACAAGAGCAACTAAAGGTTCTTTTTATGCTTTTATAATATTAAAATACAAATACTGATATATGCTTATTGTTTATATGATCCTCTTGCTATTTGAAATGTCATGAACCGAAACCACTGCTACTCTAATTGAAATGTATAATAACCACTCTCTTTCATTTATTTGTTTATAATCAATCAATTACAACAAAAATGCAAGTATGCTGCTAGATTAGAAAATCACACTGTTTTGGTATTTTTCATATTTAACAAGACCAAAGAGCACAAAAATGAATTGATTTAATTCAGAAAAAAATATGAATGTGAATACATGAGTGAACACTAGCTGAAGTGCTACTCGAAAGGAAACTTCATCTGAAAAACTGTTGTATTTCTTCAAGAGTTTTTCCCTTTGTCTCGGGGACCCAAATGGCAACAAATCCTGTTGTGAAAACACACACTGCAGTATATATTGTGAAGGTTCCTGATAAAAACATAGGAAGCTTCTGGTTAGAAACAATAGATATTTATAGAAAATTAACATAGGCAATGCACACAAACCTCCCGAACTCCAAACCAAGAGCAAATTTGCTGTTAATGTAACCAACCAGGAAAAGAACCAATTGGCAAGTGTTGCAAAACTTCCAGCTAGGCCTTTGATGTTAATCGGAAGAATCTATTATGTAAAATATATTCAACACATCAACTATCACATTATATTACAACAAAGGTTTGTTCATATAGGGTTGTCATGCATATTATTATTGAAGAAAATTGTACCTCAGACATTATAATCCATGGCATTGCTCCTAATCCCAGAGAGAATGCAATAACCATGACCTGAAAGAAATTGAAAGTTTATAATAATGAAGTTAGGGAAACAAACAATAGAAACCATCATTTGTGTAATAAAGTTGTATTTACACACCACAACTCCAGCCACCGATACGAGGCTCAATGTCGCATATAAATCAGAATCTGGTGATATATATTCCTGAGAGCAAATTCAACATAAAATATATTATCCATATAAAAAACCAAAAATATAAAGAAGAATTTACTGATATATAATCCTGTGAATCTGTGTTACAAATTTCTGAACATTTATGCATGAATGCATGTGTAATATCTAGTTAATGTATTATGTATATATAAAAATAAACAAACAAAAAAATGTTCAAAAAATATAACAAACAAAAAAATTATTATTACCTTCAAGTAGAATGATATTGAAACAACCAAAAGACTCAAAGCCATTGCAGATGAAGAAACCTGCAATAGGAGATTTTGATTAATCTCTTATTACCCTCCAAACAAATAGTAATGTGAATGCAAAAATTATCGAAAAAGCTCAGACTCACAATAAGTAAAAGTCGGCGACCAGATTTGTCTGCTAACCACAAAGTTAAAATCGTAGCAAGAACCTAAATGACATGTAAATATTGTTCAGATTATGGTCTGATAAATTTGGAACGTTACAAATTTAGTTTCCTTTCGGTCGAACCTGAACAGCACCGACTCCAAATGTTGCTACATCACTCGAAACATGCGTCTAAATCTCGGAATAACAGGAAAATACCACAAGACTTTTGCTGGAGACAACTTGTTCTTATATCGCGAGACACCGCATTTAGGACACTCATTTAACGATGCATACTCATTTCGAAACAAAACTCAATAAATGTATGAACCAAGAAAAATGAAACCAAAAATGAACAATAGCGAACGTCAGAAGAGAAACCAAGTAATATGAAGATTAGAAAAATACCTATGGTGTCAAAATCGAACAGCTAACAAGGAATTAATAGAAGGAGGAAACGTCGTAGATCTAACAGAGGTGGAAGGAGAACGCCTTAGAAGTAGCGAAAATCGTAGCAGTGAGAACCCTAACGTGAAAAAGAACGAAAATAACAGAGAGTGAAATAACAAAACGCGCAGTATGTTATAATTTTAATGTTTACTAAAGGGGACCTTAGAGGGCGCTTGTGGAAAAAAAGCGCCCTCTAAAGGGAGCCTAAGAGGGCGCTTATGAAAGCGCTCTCTAAGGCTTTCCAAAAGCGCTTTATAAACTAGAAATGCACATGGACTTATAGAGCGCTTTTTTAAAAGCGCCCTCTAAGGGTAACCTTAAAGGGCGCTTTCTAAAAAGTGCCCTGTATTGTTGTCCCTCTATCTCCTCCTTATTTTTTCGCTTCACCTTAGAGGGCGCTTTATTACAAAAGCGCCCTCTAAAGTGCATTGTCTATTCCAGTTGTTCGCTCCTTATTTTTTCGCTTCACTTTAGAGTGCGCTTTTGTAATAAAGCACCCTCTAAGGTGCGTTGTCTATTCCAGTTTTTGGCGTAGTGAAGATAAATAAAGGGTAATGAAAGTTGTTAAGATGGAAAAACTTGAAGACATTGATGTGAAATACCTGCAGATTGGGAGTCGATGGCGCCCGTTGCTTCTTCGAGGGTTTGGCCAAAGCTGGTTCAAAGGAGGGAACAACCATCTGTCGACCCTGATAACATAAACTTTCAGTTTTACATCCACAAGAAGAAAGGAAATAAAAGTAGTAACATATACCTTTCTGGGGGCTTCATCGACATTGTCAGCTTGAATTATATGGTCGGGAGGAGTAACAGGCGGTGGAGGAGGCGGTATGTCGCTGGCGATGGTGGATAGATCATCAATCATATTCTGAAGAAATTAGTCACTAGGAAAGACGTGACTCTTGTAGGTGGCCTACCATTCGTCAAAGTCAACTATTGTCAAAAAGGATTGTTGAAATTTGAACATAGGAAGTTCATAGCATTGGGTAGATTTGCATAAACAAAGGCAAGCTTTGTGGTCATCAGCATTTAACGATCGACCAGACCATATAATATCGGTCACATGAGATACCAGAAGCTTCATAACCATTTGAGTTAAACCAAACTGGCGAGCTACCAAATTGGGTTGATAGCTCATAAAACCGTACCCCTTCGACCCTGTTTCAATTCTGTAAGATAGCAATGTAGGAGTCAAAAAGGCTCTCCATATTACGTTTGATTGTGCTACGGCTTGAGGAGAGCCACCTAGAAAAGGATCTTTAAACCACTTTGGGCCGAAGGTTCGATCAGCGAATGAAGCCATGCCAGGAGCAAACTTATTGGCTTCGATGAACATATTCAAGTACTTCATGAAGAGGTGTTTGTTAGGAGTCTCCTGATATGTTGTCAAAGCCAACCTAGCCCCTTAGATTGGTCGATCTTCATTTAACCTCATGATGCATTCCGAAACGGGATAGCCCAGCTGATACTCGAAGGTGGCATTTAACTAGTGTTGTAGAAGCTACAAGGGACCCGATAAATTCAGGGCCTTGGGAGTGTTGGGGAGGAGTTTTAGTTTCAGCGTTGCAAGCCCCAAAGCCTGATACAAAGAGGCTAATAGCAGTTTGCCCAAAGACACTTGTCGGCCCTCATGAATTTGGATCGCCAGGTTATTGTAGCTTTTCGCTATCTGCAAGGAGCCGAGACAAAATACATAGTATGAAAGCCATAGTGTGAGGAAGGCTATGTGTTCTTCGTCGGATACCTCGACGGAGCCTTTGTTATGGTGATCCTCGATGTAATTCTAGAGATTGGCTCGACTGAACGAGAAAGTATTTTCCATCGGAAGTGTGGGGTCGAAGATTTCTCCCAACGATGAAAGACCAGTGATGGCAGCTACGTTAAAGAGTATGGGCGTCAACATCCCACATGGTAGTTGAAAGGTGTCGGTCGAACCCTATCAGAAGTACATAAAAGCCAAAAACATGCAAGGATTAACACGATGGGCATACCTCGATATTTGGATGGCGTCGAAGATTCCTGCACTCCTCCATTTATCTTGGCGTTTTCTCTGAACTTTGTTAAGCCACGCCAAATACTCTTTATTGTCGGGAGTAGGCATGGATCTGAAGACTCTGGTTTTAGCCTCCATAAATCTAACATCAATAACGTCAGACTTGTCGAAGGTAGGAGGAGCAACAGATGCATAGCCAGGGAAAAAAACTGCAATAGCTTTTGGTGAAGATTTTGGCTCCGCGAGAGGCCCATGAAATGCAACTAATTTCCTATCAACCACAAAAGGAATTAACATCTGGCACTGCCAGTTTTTCATCATTGCTTCATCAGAAGAAGTAGGTTGAGGAATGTGGTTCATACTCTTCTTTGTAGTAAGCTTAGAGGCGATTGGGTTATGCCCAGTGGCGTAGGAATTAATGTCTTTAATGTGGGTAGAAGAAGCCATGAAAGAATGAAGAAAATATGGTGAGTTTGGAGTTTTTTTATGGAAGATTCACTGCAGAAGTTGCTGGAGAAATGTGCAAGAAAAAGGCGTGGTTACGGAAGCAGAAAAGTTTGGAGGATGAAGAAAGAGCTATTTATAAGCTAGCAAGATGAACAGTTAGGCATTAATAGACTGACAAATATCCAATGAAGAAGTAGTGAGAGAGTTAGTGGTATTGGTTGAAATCCCATGACCTAGGGATAGCTAATAATGATGGCGGAGTGTCTGGGAAACAACGATGGAGGAAAGTCATCATCACACCTTAAACCATAATTAGTGATGAGACGCGTAGCCAAAATTTGGACAGTCAAAAGGCAGGGTCCTTAGTCGGCGAGCTCAAGTCGAAACCAGCCTTTTAAGGGGGGAATTTGTTAGCTAATAAATTTTGGCCAAAGAAGGAAAGGCATGGTCGGTTAGAAAGTCCGTCAGAAGGTTAGGTCGACGAGAATAGATGACACTCTAGGGTCAACATGAAAAAGGCTAGTCGAAATCGAAGGCCATTGTGTCATGGTGAGAAGCGATCATGGGTGGCCGAAACATGGGTAGTTACCTACGTACATGGGAGAAGTGGGCCGACACATGGCATCTCGAGACAGATTTGCAACCTCCCAACGGTTATTTTTTTCTAGTATTTAAGCAAGTTGTAGGTGTAAGAACAAAATTAGTTCTACAATAGAATTCTAGGATTTTGATGATAACAAAGGATGAAACCAAAAATGGCACCCTAACGACAATTCTCTAAGTGTGCAGGACTCTGAACAGCAACAAAGGAATCTGATCGTTTTATCAGATACAAACGTTGATCAGATACAAAGTACTAGAAGATCAGAAGCATCTGAAGAAAAAGTGCGCTCTAGAAGTTCTGATTCTGAGTAAAACAAGACAGTAGAAAGAACCAGAAGCTCTAAACATCCACTGGACTTAGCTCTGATGATATAGAAGACCAGTACTCTTAGAAGCTCTGATGTAACCTCAACGCAATCTCCTTCTGACACAGAAACTCTGAGATAACAAAGACTCTGATGAAGGTTCTCCAAATCTAGATAGAGTAACGGAAAGAATTTCTTCAAATGGAAAGGAAGTATTTTTAGAAAGAAGTTATTCAGGGAGACAAATTGGTTATGGCAAGAAACACAGAAGTAATGACATTGAATGCTCATCAAAGGCCAATATTCTGTCATCACTCCAACGGTCCTTTCACCACTATATAAAGGACAACTGACCTCATTGAGAGAGACACAACAACGCACAGAACATTTTTTACATTCTCTCTTAAAGCTTTTCACGAGTTGCTACTCATACGTGAAAACACTTGCTTGATTATTCTGTTGTAATATTCGCTTACTCTTAGAAGCACTCTCTATTACATATTTATTTTGCTAAATTGTTTTTGTTCCTCAAGTGACTCTGCGTAGTCTGTATACTTGGGAGGACTAAGAGATCACTCTCTTAGACGTTTGGTTGTATTAATCTTTCAATATTAGTGGATTAAGTCCTTTTTGAAGGCGAAATCACCTTGGCCGGATGGACTGGAGTAGCTTTGTGTTATAAGCGAACCAGTATAAAATTTTGTGTGTTCTTATTTTTTGAAAAAGCTTTTATTTTCTAAAACAATTCAACCCCCCCCCCCCCCCTTTTCTTGTTTTTCTCACCTTCAGTTGGTATCAGAGCTTCGGCTCTGTTATTGATTTTCTAATCAAACACTTAACAGTGTAGAGAGATCCAAAACGAGAAAAACTATGGCCAACACCAATGAAAGAGACAGTTACAACGCTAAGCCTCCAGTCTTTGATGGAGAGAAATTCGATTACTGAAAAGACAGAATTGAAAGTTTCTTTCTGGGCTATGATGCTGATCTCTGGGACATTGTCATAGTTGGATACAAACCTCCTATAACAGATGCTGGAGTTGCCGTTCCCAGAAGTAAAATGATAGATGATCAGAAGCGTGAATTCAAGAATCATCACAAAGCCAGAACGATACTTCTCAATGCCATATCCTACAATGAGTATGAAAAAATCACCAACAGGGAAACAGCTAAAGATATACTCGACTCCCTGAGGATGACTCATGAAGGAAACTCTCAGGTCAAAGAAACAAAGGCTCTGGCTCTAATCCAGAAATATGAAGCCTTCAAAATGGAGGATGGTGAAGTTGTAGAGGTAATGTTTTCTAGATTCCAAACTCTTATTGCAGGTCTCAAAGTGCTAGACAAAGGATACACAACTGCAGACCATGTCAAAAAGATAGTCAGAAGCTTGCCAAAGAAGTGGAGACCCATGGTCACTGCCTTAAAGCTATTAAAGGATCTGAACAACATCAGCCTTGAAGAGCTTGTCAGTTCACTCAGAAGTCATGAGATAGAACTGGAGGAAGATGAGCCTCAGAAGAAGATC
This sequence comes from Lathyrus oleraceus, assembly GCF_024323335.1. Lineage (NCBI taxonomy): Eukaryota > Viridiplantae > Streptophyta > Magnoliopsida > Fabales > Fabaceae > Lathyrus > Lathyrus oleraceus. Next base: position 457,263,009 of record NC_066584.1, on the reverse strand, counting down.
AAGTTTGTAGCATTAAAGTCCAGATCTGAAAGGCGCAAGTCTGACAGAAACAAAGCCTTCCAGGCCGAAACAGAAGACGCTGATGACTCTGAGCAGGAAGATTCTGACGATGAGGAAGAATTATCCCTTCTGACCAGAAGAGTAAAACAACTCTGGAGAAAGAGGAATAATAACTTCAGGAGACCAAGACCCAGAGGGGACCGATCAAAATCAACCTCAAAAGGTAAATCTAACAAAGATGTTACTTGTTATGAATGTAAAGAAACATGTCACTACAGAAATGAATGCCCCAAGTTAAAGAAAGACAGTTCCAGAAAAGAGAACTTCAAGAAAAATTCCCTCATAACCAAAAAGGGATTGATGGCTACCTGGGACGACAGTGAACCTGACTCATCAGAATCAGACTCTGACGAACAAGCTAATGTGGCACTCATGGCTACCACATCCAAGAATACTTCAGATGAAGAATCTGAATCAGAAGAGGTATTTTCTGAACTTTCTCGATCTGACCTAGAATCATGTTTGTCTGAAACTCTAAGCTCATATCAGAAACTCAAACAAAAATTTTAAGTTATAAAAGGTGTTCTTGAAGAAACATTAGAAGAATGTGGCAAACTTGAGATAACAATTTTAGAACTAAAAGATGAAAACAGATCTTTGACATTACAAAGAGATGCAACAAATAAAAATTGCTCAAAACTTGAAGAAGCGTTATCCCAAGCTCCACAAACTTCAAACACAATAATTTATAAATATGAAAAATCTTTTCAAAAGTTTCTGAAAAATGGGATAGAGATGAGCAGAATGGCATCCATGATTTATGGGATCAGTCAGAACAATAGAAGAGGAATTGGGTATGATCCTAGTGAAGATAAAACTTCTACTAATGACCAACCTAAATCTCCATTTTCATATCACTATACACATACACAAGCACAACAATTTAATAATGCTATAAAACCCAAAGTTTTAAGAAACTCTGGGAAAACTAATCACAAAGGACCCAAAAGACTCTGGGTACCAAAGGATAAGATTGTTTATGTTGCAGATATCTTATGCAACAGAGTTAAAACACCAGTCATGGTACCTGGACTCTGGATGCTCGTGACACATGACGGGAAGAAAGTCTATGTTCCAAAGCCTGGAACTTAAAGATGCTGGATTCGTAGGCTTCGGAGGAGATCAGAAAGGAAGGATCAGAGGCTCCGGAACTATTGGTAATGGTACTCTTCCCTCCATATCTGATGTGTTATATGTAGAAGGATTAATGCATAATTTGTTATCAATAAGTCAATTAAGTGATAACGGATATGATGTAATCTTCAATCAAAAAACATGTAAAGCCATAAATCAAAACAATGGTTCTGTCCTATTCACTGGCAAGAGGAAAAACAATATTTATAAAATAAATCTTTCTGATTTAAAAGAACAAAATGTGAAATGTCTGATGTCTGTTCACGAAGAGCAATGGGTATGGCATAGACGCTTGGGCCACATTAGCATGAGAAAGTTATCTCAGCTAAATAAACTCGAGTTAGTCAGAGGTCTACCTAAGCTGAAGTTTTCTTCAGATGCTCTATGTGAAGCATGTCAGAAAGGAAAATTTTCAAAATCATCTTTTAAAAAGAAAAATATTATTTCTACCTCTAAGCCTCTGGAACTTCTCCACATTGATTTATTTGGTCCTGTGAAAACAGCATCAGTCAATGGAAAGAAGTATGGACTAGTCATTGTTGATGATTTTAGTCGCTGGACATGGGCAAAATTCTTAAAGCACAAGAGTGAGTCTCACTATGTATTCACGAGCTTCTGTTCTAAAGTGCAAAATGAGTTTGACTCTAAAATTATGAGAGTCAGAAGTGATCATGGTGGGGAATTTGAAAATAAATTTTTTGAGGAATTATTTGACTCTAATGGAATATCCCATGATTTCTCCTGCCCTAGAACTCCACAACAAAATGGAGTTGTAGAAAGGAAGAATAGGACACTCCAAGAGATGGCCAGAACCATGATCAATGAAACAAATGTGGCTAAGCACTTTTGGGCTGAAGCTGTAAATACAGCTTGTTACATTCAGAATAGAATCTCCATAAGACCTATTCTGGAGAAGACTCCCTATGAACTGTGTAAAGGAAGAAAACCCAACATTTCTTATTTTCATCCGTTTGGATGTTCCTGCTTTATTTTAAATACTAAAGAACATTTGAACAAGTTTGATTCCAAAGCACAAAAAGGTATTATGTTAGGATACTCAAAACGCTCTAAAGGCTACAGAGTATACAATACAGAAACCAAAATTGTGGAAGAATCAATTCATGTCAGATTTAATGATAAGCTTGACCCTGAAAAGTCAAAGCTAGTTGAGAAACTTGCAGATCTGGAGATCACTCTTGCAGGTTCTGACGAGAAGATTAAAGCTCCGGAAGAAACTTCCATTCAAACTTCAGAAGGAACTAAATCCCCAGTAATCCCAAAGAAAACTAAAAGTCGCCTCAACATATCTGAAGAGTTGATTCTGGGAAATAAGGACGAACCTATCCGAACTAGGTCTACCTTCAAGACTCCTAAAGAAACTCCTCTGGGACTAGTATCTCTGATCGAGCCTACTTCCTGTGATGAGGCACTTCAAGATAGCAATTGGGTTTTATCTATGCAAGAATAGCTAGATCAATTCACAAAGAACGACGTCTGGGATCTTGTTCCTAAACCTAAAGGCACTCACATTATCGGAACCAGATGGGTGTTCAGAAACAAGCTGAATGAGAAAGGAGAAGTTGTCAGAAACAAAGCTCGACTGGTGGCTCAAGGTTACAGTCAACAAGAAGGCATTGACTACAATGAAACATTTGCCCCAGTCGCCAGGTTAGAATCTATTCGCCTACTTGTATCATTCGCTATAAATCATTCCATCAAATTGTATCAAATGGATGTCAAGAGCGCATTCCTTAATGGTTATATATCATAAGAAGTGTATGTCAATCAACCTCCAGGGGTTGAAAATTCAAATTGTCCAGAACATGTTTTTAAACTTAAGAAATCTTTATATGGACTCAAACAAGCTCCCAGAGCTTGGTATGAAAGATTAAGTAATTTTCTTCTGGAACATGATTTTACCAGAGGGAAAGTTGACTCCACACTCTTCTGTAAAAACATTAATAATGATCTCATGATATGCCAGATATACGTTGATGATATCATTTTTGGTTCAGCTAATGCCTCTGTATGTCAAGAATTTTCTGAGCTAATGCAGGCAGAATTTGAAATGAGATTAATGCAAGAACTAAAGTTCTTTCTAGGAATTCAAATCAATCAAGCTTCAGAAGTCACGTACGTTCATCAAAGTAAATACATAAAAGACATTCTGAAGAAATTTGAAATGGCTTAATGCAAACCTGCAAAGACACCCATGCATCCAACCTGCATTCTTGAAAAAGAAGAAGTCAGTCAAAAGGTTTGTCAGAAGCTCTATCGTGGTATGATAGGCTCCCTTCTCTATCTGACTGCCACTCGTCCTGATATTCTATTCAGTGTTTGTCTCTGTGCCAGATTCCAATCAGATCCTAGAGAATCTCATTTAACAACAGTTAAGAGAATTCTCAGATATCTGAAAGGAACTCCTAACCTGGGCCTGATGTATGAGAAAACATCAGAGTATAGACTATCTGGTTTTTGTGATGCAGATTACGCAGGAGACAGAATGGAACGAAAAAGTACATCTGGAAATTGTCAGCTTTTGGGAAAGAATCTGATATCCTGGGCCAGCAAAAGACAATCAACCATAGCCCTGTCTACTGCAGAAGCGGAATACATCTCAGTATCACTGTGCACTACTCAGATGCTCTGGATGAAGAATCAATTAGAGGATCTGCTAATCTTTGAGAGTAAAATTCCTATCTTCTGTGATAATACTGTTGCCATTTGTTTAAGCAAGAATCCTATTTTACACTCCAGAGCTAAGCACATAGAAATAAAACATCATTTTATCAGAGACTGTGTTCAGAATGGGGGAGTAACATTGAAATTCATTGATACAGATCATCAATGGGCTGACATCTTTACTAAACCCTTAGCTGAAGATAGATTCCTCTTCATCTTAAAGAATCTAAACATTCAAAATTGTCCTGAATAAAATGTGCCTCTGAGTGTGTAAAATAAGATTCTGACGTAAACAAAATGGATTCTGCCTCTGACTCTGATACTCCTACCAAGTTAGAAGTTATCTGAGTTAGAAATCTCCAGGAACCAATCCCTTGGTATTCCTGAAGATCAGATAAAGCAAACACGTGGAGTACCTTGCGTCTGACCTTGGAACTTCTAGACAGCTGTCTAGCAGTAATCAAGGAACAGTCTCTTGAGATCTCCTCGAGCAGTGTACTGACTGTTGGGATTAGACATCATTAATGAGCTATAATCATTTTCCCCCTAAACGTGCTAACTTGGTTTTTGTGCTAAACTCTGTTTTGTGTGTCGTTTTGCATGCGCCCTAATTTGGGTATTTAAACACCTCAAATCACACATTGCACACTTTTCACTCTCACGCACTCATAAACCTATGCAAGCTCAGCTCTCTCAAGGCATTCCTGCATCATTCTTCAATCTTCATCTCAACTATCAACAACATTCATGGATTCTCAATAATAATCTGTCTACAACTTCTCTCAACAAATGGATTCAAATGAACAAGCTCCAAGTTCAAGCAACCCAAACCCATCGGTTACCGGTGTAGTCTCAACTCCCATCAACAAAGAGCCTCACATTCTTGATCGTGAGCCTCACATCAATCTTGCAACACCATTTGAGAAACTGGAGGTGCTATGTGAATCCTTGGTGGATTTTGACAACATGCGCAAAAATGGCATTGACCTCACTGAAGAACTCAGAAATCAAGGTTGGGGAAATTACTTCAAACGTTTGTATGGTCCAGTTTACATAAACTTAGTGAAGGAATTCTGGAGATTGCTGATGTTGATGATCACTACATCGTCTCCTACGTTCTGGGAGTCAAAATGGTGATAACTGAGAAGTCCATTGCTGCTCTTCTGGGCATGGAGAAAGATGGAGGCAGAAGAATCTACAACATTAATCCTAGGGCCAAATATATGTCCCATGAGATTAACCCTACCATCTTCGAGCAGAACGCTGAAGGAAACCACTCCAAGAATAAAGAGCTACATCAGAACCTCCGAGTCTGACTGAAGATCATTCTGGGCACCATCCAACATCGTCCAGCTTCAAATTCCTCAAATTACATTAACACAGACCAAAAGTGCATCTTATACTGCATCCAAAAGGGTCTGAAGCTCTGCCTTCTGTTGGTTGTGGTTTGAGTGTTGGGTTTTTGTTATCGTCTCCATAGGGATTTTGAGATATCACCGTCGTTCGACAGTTGTTTTAATTCTTAACTCGTAGTAACAAGGGGGGGTTTTGGTTTTTAGTCACGGTAGCTTGCATAAAAGTGTAAGAAAATGCGGTAAAAGTTTTGGTTTTTCTATTTGAGAAAGATTGTCAAAGTTAGGGTTCGACGATCACTTTGCATGTATATGTTCGATCAAAAAACTCATAAACTCCTTTAGATGATAAATTATTTCACAAAGTCCTCCCAATGTGTTTATCTCTAACACACATTGTGGGTTTTCCCATTTTGATCCATTGTTTATCTCTAACACAATCTATCAAAATGACAACTTTTTGGTTCAACTTTATGGTGAACAAAATCATTCATTACTATCTCTAGCTAACAAACAAGATTGGATGAAAACCTAGGTAAAGAGTTGGTAAACATCTCTCGATCATAAACCAACACAAAGAGTTATCAATAAAACAAAGTTTTCACCATATATTCATCATTAAAGAGTCTACAAATGAAGATCATCTCATATACACACAAAGCTTATGATCATCTACATCTAACCTTGACAAAATGAAGTACTTAGCTACTCATTTTCATGGTAGCTTGGCCAACAAGTTTCGGAAGAAGGTTGATCAACATCCGAGTCGAAGAATCGAGATTGGATGGGAATCCACCTTCTTTTTGTAAAATATTGCTAAGAGAAGATCAAAGATGAAAAATGGGTTTCTAGGTTACAAAATATCTCTCAAGACAATCTGAAAAATATCTAAGTGAAAAAGTTATCTCCAAAAAGTAGCCCTTGCTACTTATAGTACTGCTATCTGAGTTGTCATGCTCGCTAGGCGAGCAGAATGGTTCGCCTAGCGAGCCCCAAAATAGGCCACCAGAAGTGCCTGCGCCCAGAAAATATCTAAGTCCAGATTTCACATGTTCGCTAGGCGAAGAAACCTTCGCTAGGCGAAGCCCACGCTTCCACCTTCGCTCCAGCGAGTTTAGGTGGTTTTGCTACTGGAATTGTTCGCTGGGAGCTCGCTAGTGGCTCGCCTAGCGAGCAAGTGCTGGATGTGCTTTTGCCCAAGTCTAGGAGTGTTCGCTACCTCCTTTGCTGGGTAGTCGCCTAGCGAGTTTGCTGACTTTGCTACTGTAAAATTCTGGGGATGGTCGCTGGAAGCTCGCCTAGCGAGCACTTCGCCACAACACTCACCTAGCGAGTATGCTGATGAATGCATTCTTTTCTTGGTCCCTTTGCCAACTTTCTTGTGCCTTCATTTTCTATTATTTCATTCCTAATTCCTGCACAATAACGCACAAATTAAAGGTACCAAGATCGTTTAACATTGTATTGCAATTCATCTAAAGCAAAGGCGATTTCGAACACTTTAGCAACAAAAAGGAGTGAAAGATGCCCACATTTGATAGCTCAAATAAGCACTTTTGAGCATCTAACAACTCTCTCCAACTAGATTCTTGCTTGTCCTCAAGCAAAGTATGCCTCTTGAAGGACAAGAGGATTTGCTTAAAGAAAAGGGTTTCTCCGAAGTCGGATAAAATGGCTCAAACACAAGAAAATCAACCAGGCACAAGTTCCCAATGGTTAGAATAACATACTACACAAGAACTAAAACTTAATAGCAATGCGAAATATGTATCTATCCACAACAATATTATCTTGAATGAATCACCCTATCTCTCCTCTTTGAATAAGGATTGAAGAAATTTCGCGTTTGCAACCGCGGGAATAATCTCACTCTCCAACAAACAATGAAGAAATCAATCCAATTCATACAATGTCTAACAATTATAAGTGGAAATGCGGAAGCGCGAAGATCACTAAGGACTTTTCCGGTTGTAGCTTGGTTAGGTTTACAAACAAGGGTCATTTCTAAGGCCATTGAAAACGAAATTGTCGATGCAAAAGAGACATTCACTGTACACTATTCACACATCTCAACTTCATTCCATTTGTTTCTCATTTGAAACCTTCACAACTCTTATTTCACAACTCAATTTTTGTTTTTCACTATTTTTCTTCCAAGCAAGCATTCATTTTCATTTTCTCTATTTTTTTCTTTTCTTTCACATCATATTTACAAAACAGATGTTTCTCTTTTCTAATATTTTTTTTAATTTTTTTTCAATGCTTGCTCGGTTTTTCAAGAGTTGTGGCACTTACCGATTTTCATTTTTGTTCTCCCCAACTTATTTCTTACTCACCCTAAATGAATGCTCTTGACTTTTTATGGCAAAAGAACAATTATCAAAATTTTCCGGGTTTCAAGAAAAAAGATTTTTGACATCTCGCTTTATTTCAAGTTGAGATTCAACTGTTTAAGCTCAAAGGGGTTAACGAATACTCTCTCTGCTCACGGGTAAGTTGTATTTGGAACTGGTTGTGCTCATAAGAAAATAAGCGCCTTGATCATTTCTAATTGCTTCCACAAATTCACAATAATAAAAGACCAAACATGAATCAAATGAATCAACAAAGTTTATTAGAATCCAGCATTTAAGTGTACAATGGAGGTTTCCTCACAATTTGTGGTTTTAAGTCCTAGATGAAACATTCATTCAATTATGTTGCAAAAAGAACAATATTCAATTACAAAAAAGAGTAATGTTCTTAATGCATTCTAAAATTCTAACCGGAGGTAACCATGTACCTTAGCACTATTCGCTTGTTTATTTTTATCATTGCCATCCAAGCTCGGATGCACCTTCATTGGATACTTCTTTTGAGGAGCAACCAATCTAGAAGGTTTGACACTCAACAACCAAAAATTTATTAAACAAAAGAAATTTAAACCAAACACACAAATTAAAAACATAAACAATAACTATTACTTAAAAATTTTAAAATGTGCGTGGGGGACAAAACACCCCAAAAGTACATAACCAATACCAAAATACAACAAATCTAAAAATACAATAAAATAAAACAAACTTAGCCCTCAAAGGACTCAAAACCCTCATCACTACCGGCTTCAGAACCGGTAGCATCATCACTATCATCATCATCTTCATCACCATCATCCTCAGCATCACCAGAAGTACCAGCACCAAAAGCACCGACACCCGCCCCTTCTCCGAAAATAGGTCTGTCCACAGGCCAGCTAGCGTGCTGCAGAAACTGCTCACGCGTCATCATCGAGTGCTCACCGGAGGGGTCACGCACCTGCAACTGTAACAGCTGCATAGAATCATGAATATCAAGCATGGCGCGCTGAGTTGCCGCCATCCAATCCCAATTATAGTTGCAGACAGCCTGCTGGAAAGGATCGGATCCCTGAGCAAAAGTACCAGGACCATCAGAAGCCCCGGTAACATCAGCAGCTGAACTACTCCTTAAGTTCTTCGGTTTGCAGTACTTGGCCACATATCTGTCGTCGATAGCTGGCGCGATCCTCACTTGACTCCGGAGGGTAGCTTCACCCTCGAATGTTGGCACAATGCCATGATGAGACACGGGAAAGCAAGGGGACAGTTAACTCGTGCCCCCGACTTTAGCCCGCTCTCAATCATGGACTTCAAATCTAAATCAATTATCCTCGCCACATCAATCTGGATATTCGTGAGAATGTAGTGAACCAAGTGTGCCACTGGGATCGGCACGGTTGAGGTGTGAGACTTGGGTTTTATATTAGTCAGAACCAACATAAGGATCAGCTGAGCCATGGGAATCATGTCTTCCCTATGGTATCTCATCGGAACCCCAGATGGGTTCAACTCAACTGATTTCCCTTCAAATAGCAGGGCAGCAGAAATTGAATCGGTATCTCTGTGTAGCCTCAAATCCCGATGGTAAGTGTCCCTCTCATTCGCTCCCAAATGGAGCGGTTCACCCAGCACCCGGTTGATTGTATCCCGATCGAAAGCAATCGTACGGCCGGACACTCTAGTCGTCGAATGGCTCGTCGTCGTTCGGTAGTGCGTTCGCGTAGAACTCATGCACTATTTCGATGTCATAATGCTCAAAGGGAGATATCAACCGGTCCCACTTCTTGCTATGAATCAACCCGACAAATGTACGGTAGGTGCCTTCGGGGTTGATTATAAATCTCTTTTCTGGCAAAAAAATTCTCTTTTCTAAAGCCACATAGCAAGCGGCTTGCTTTGCCCCGACAAATTTGTCGGTGTCGAACTGTATGGGCACGATACGGGAAGTGCTCCCGACCTTTCTCTTTTTCGAAATATTGGACTTGGATGCCATCTGCAAAGACATAGAGAAGAAACAACACAAACACAAAACAGATTAGAAAGAAAAACAGAAAATCCAACTACTATCATGGTCGCTGCTGCTTCGCCTAGCGAGGACCTAGCGAAGCTTCGCTACAGGTTCGCCTAGCGAAGTGGCAGCCAATGCTCGCCACTGATTCGCTTAGCGAGATGCTAGTGAATCTTACGGGTTTTTGGGTTCTTCCTTGTTAACACTGAAATTTCAGAAAACCCTAAATCTAATGGTATCCATTTCAGAAACAAAATGATTTATCATGCAAGGCATTGTTCTAAGCATTCATGCAAATCTACACCCACATGCAAAACCTAATGTACCCATTCCCCCAAATTCACCCTAAATATCTCATGTTCAGAAATTTCAACTTGACAGCATAAAGTAAATGAGATAGGACAAACCTGTTGAAAGAGATCGATTGAATTTGAAATGCACAGTGAGGTATGCAATGTAACAGTTGGGGTTTTTGTGAGATGAAAAGTGTGAGTGTTAGTGTGAGTGTGTGAGGTGAGTTTGATCCTTTTATCAGACTTAAAAAAACGAAATAACAAGTTTTTGGGCCCAAATGAGTGGCCTGCTGAAAATTAAATGGGTTTCTGCCACGCAGCGCTCGCTACTGCTTCGCCTAGCGAGCAGCTAGCGAATCAGCTCGCTATTGCCTTCACCTACCGAGCAGCTAGCGAGCATGACATCATTTTGATTTTTCAAAACAGCATTCCAAGCACATATCAGCAAGGTTTATCAATTTGAACCCCAATACCACACAACAGAAAGCTTTTAAATACTTACAATATTAGGGTGCCTCCCAAAAAGCGCTTGTTTAACGTCGGATAAGCTCGACGATTCGATGCTCACAGAGGAGCATCCAAGGAGATAGCACAGCTCCCGCGATCCACATGACCGCTGAGATAAACCTTCAAACGTTGGCCATTAACCGTCCAACTCTCTTTCTTTTCCATGTCCTCAATGACAATAGCTCCATATTCCTTGACTTCTTTGACCCGAAATGGCCCGGACCATTTTGATTTCAATTTTCCGTGGAATAGCTTCAACCTGGAATTGAACAATAGGACCAACTGTCCGGGCACAAATTCCTTCTTTCGAAGCTTTTTGTCATGATATTTTTTTACCTTTTCTTTATACAACCAACTCGAGTGATATGCGGCATTGCGCATCTCTTCCAACTCAAGCAGTTGCACTTTCCTTTTTTCACCGGCCAAATCCTTATCAAAGTTTAATAATTTTAGGGCCCACAATGCTTTGTGCTCCAATTCAACCGGCAAATGGCAAGTTTTACCAAACACCAATTGAAAAGGAGTTAGCCCAATTGGAGCTTTAAAAGCGGTACGGTATTCCCATAACGCTTCATCCAATTTTTGTGACCACTCTTTTTTCGAATTTGACACGGTTTTTTTAAGAATTCTCTTAATCTCACGATTAGAGACTTCGGCTTGACCATTTGCTTGAGGGTGATACGGAGTTGCCACTCTATGTGATACATCGTAATGTTTTAAAACGTTTTCTAACGGTGCATTACAAAAGTGTGACCCTCCATCACTAATCAACACTCGGGGGGTTCCGAAACGGGAAAATATGTTTTGCTTCAAAAAATTTATTACCGTTTTCGCATCCGCCCGAGGGAGGCAATTGCCTCAACCCACTTAGAAACATAATCAACCGCGACAAGCATATACTCGTTACCATAAGAGGGTGGGAATGGTCCTACAAAATCGATACCCCAACAATCGAATACTTCAACCTCTTGAATGTTTTGGAGAGGCATCTCGTCTCTCTTACCAATCCCACCACTTCTTTGGCAACTATCACAACTTTGCGCATGGGCATGTGCGTCCTTGAAAATAGTAGGCCAATAAAATCCTGAATGAAGGACTTTAGTGGCCGTTCTTACCCCATTATAGTGTCCGCCGTAAGGCGAGTTGTGATAATGCCAGAGAATGCTTTGCGCCTCATCGCCGGTAACACACCTTCTCAAAAGGTTGTCACCACCCAACTTAAACAAATATGGGTCATCCCATACGTAGTACTTGGCATCCGAGAGAAATTTCCTCTTTTGGTTCGAAGTTAGGTCGGGAGGCACCAAACCACTAGCCTTATGGTTCGCAAAGTCTGCAAACCACGGCTTAACTTGAATTTTGAAAAGTTTTTCATCAGGAAACTCTTCCCGAATTTCCTTCTCTGAAGCGGTAACCTCCACATTAACTAAGTGAGATAAATGATCCTCCACCAAATTTTCCGATCCTTTCTTGTCTTTGATTTCAGCATCAAATTCTTGCAACAAGAGGATCCAACGGATGAGCCTTTGCTTCGAGTCCGGTTTGGTGAGCAAATATTTAATCGCCGAGTGGTCGGTATACACTACGACTTTGGACCCTATAAGATAAGACCTAAACTTTTCAAGTGCATACACTATCGCAAGTAATTCTTTTTCAGTGGTGGCATAGTTAATTTGAGCCTCATTAAGAACTTTACTTGCGTAATGTATCGCATGAAAATTTTTCTCTTTTCTTTGGCCTAATACCGCTCCAATTGTATAGTCGCTCGCATCACACATTAGCTCAAAATTTAAATTCCAATTTGGAGCGATTATAATTGGAGCGGTAACCAATTTTTCCTTTAAAATTTCGAAAGCTTGTAAACACTCATCAGTTAAAAGAAATACCTGGTCCTTAGCTAGCAAATTACTCAAAGGCTTAGCTACCTTTGAGAAGTCTTTGATAAATCGCCGATAGAAACCGGCGTGCCCAAGAAAGCTTCGGATTCCCTTCACATTCACCGGAGGAGGTAACTTTTCAATCACTTCAACTTTAGCACGATCCACTTCAAGCCCTCTTGAAGAGACTTTATGGCCAAGCACTATCCCCTCGGTCACCATGAAATGGCACTTCTCCCAATTAAGCACAAGATTGGTCTTCACACATCTTTCAAGAACCGTTTCCAAGTTTGCCAAGCATAGACTAAAGGAACCACCAAATACTGAGAAGTCATCCATAAAGACTTCCATTGTCTTCTCGATAAGGTCGGCAAAAATAGCTTGCACACATCTTTGGAAAGTCGCCGGTGCATTGCACAACCCAAAGGGCATTTTACGATATGCGAAAATTCCAAAGGGACATGTGAAAGCCGTCTTTTCATGATCGGCCAGGTCAACCGCAATTTGGTTATACCCGGAATAGCCATCTAAGAAACAATAGTATTGTTGCCCCGAAAGTCTTTCTAGCATTTGATCCATGAACGGGAATGGAAAGTGGTCTTTTCGAGTTGTGGTATTCAACCGCCTATAATCAATGCACATACACCACCCCGTTGTAACTTTGGTCGGGATCAACCCATCTTTTTCATTTCGAATCACGGTAATGCCACCTTTCTTCGGAACCACATGCACAGGACTAACCCATGGGCTATCCGAAATCCGCTAGATCATTCCCGCATCCAACAACTTAACAACTTCCTTCCTAACAACTTCCTTCATAGTAGGATTTAAGCGGCGTTGCGGTTGAGCTACCGGCTTAAAGTCCTCTTCCATTAAGATCTTGTGCATGCAATAGGAAGGACTAATTCCCTTGAGATCGGAAAGAGTCCAACCCATGGCTTCTTGATTCTTTTTCAACATATCAATCAAACGGGCTTCTTCATTCTTTGTCAAAAGATTGCTTATGATAACCGGCTTGGCTTCGGTATCGTCGAGGAATGCATACTTCAAAGTAGAAGGTAACATTTTCAATTCAATTGGCGATTTTTCTTCATTAACCTCCTTCTTCAAGTCTTCCTCCTCAACTTCCCACGGTTGTAGTTCGTTTAAACTATCAAGTTCCCTTAAGCATTCATCAAGAACTTGCTCTTCTTCAACTGTGAAAACTTCAAAGGAGTCATCTAGAGCTAACTCCATAGGAGATATCTCATGAATATGCTTAGAAACTTCAAAGGTTGCCTCTTCAATCGCATCAATGCGAAAACTATAACGTCTATCATTTGAGTGCTTCAAGGGTTTGAATAGATCAAATGTAACTTCTTCATTTTGGACCCTTACCTTCATCAAACCGTCGTCGACGTCAATCATCATGTGTGCGGTTTTCATGAACGGTCGGCCAAGAATGAGCGGAGCATCATCATCCTCTTCCATATCAATCACAATGAAATCGACCGGGAAAAAGAATTTGTCGACTTTAACCAAAACATCTTGGGCTACGCCATGAGGATGGATAGTCGACTTTGCAAAGTCATCCGGATGGCCTTCATTTCAATGTTGCCAAGCCTCTTCACAATTGACAATGGTATAAGATTATTGCTTGACCCCAAATCAATTAGCCCCTTTCCGACGTAGACATCACCAATTTTAACCGGCAAAGTAACTCGGCCCGGGTCAACCTCATTTTTTGGAAGCGTCCTTTGAATGATTGTACTACAGCTCGCATCTAGGACAATGGTCTCCAGTTCCGTGTACCTCCGCTTTTTAGTAAGTATGTCTTTCATGAATTTTGCATACTTAGGAATTTGCTCCAATGCTTCGGCAAACGGAATGTTCACTTGCAGTTGTTTGAAAATATCCATGAACCGGGCGTAATGTCGTTCATTCTCCCTCTTAGATGGAGCATGTGGATACGGAAGGTTTTGGATTGGAGTAGCGCTCACTACCTCCTTTCCTTTAGCAACTCTAGAACTCCTCGCTCTTTTCTTTTTCACTCCCTCCACCATCACTTCATCATTCTTATTCTTTTCGACTTCCACACTTTCTTTATTTTCAACTTCACCATTTTTTTCGTCCTTTTCAACTTCTTCCTCGCTCCACTCCCCAACTTCACCATCAATATTATCCTCTATTATTTTCTCCTCATCTTTCTTTTTATCCACTCTTTTTTCACTCTCGTCTCTTTTTTTACTCTCACTAATCAACTCCCTTCCACTTATCATTGTTATCGCTTTATAATGCTATTTAGGATTCGTTTGCTTATTCGCCGAGAAAGATGGACCGGGTTGTTGTTCTGCTAGTTGTTTAGCAAGTTGTCCGACTTGAGTCTCGAGATTTTTTATTGCCGCATCGTTGCTCTTTTGATTAGCCATCGACATTTGCATAAATTGTGTCAATGTCTCTTCCAACTTTGAAGTCACGATCGGCGGTTGTTGAGGTTGGTAAGGATTTTGGGGAGGGTTTTGACGGCTAGAAGAACCACCCCCATAACCTTGGTTATGGTAGTAGTTACCCCTTGGTTGGAACCCTTGATTCCCTTGAAAGTGTTGTTGTTGGTTTGGAGGATGTAGTTGATACGGTTGTTGTGGTTGTTGCCTCGGTTGGTAGTCTCGTTGGTTTGCCATGTAATTCACTTCTTCGAACCCGGGAGGTGGACAAAATCTGGTGTCATGCTCACCTTTGCAAAGCTCGCAACAAGCTATTTGTTTAGATTTTGAAGGTTCTCTCAACTCTTTTATTTGTTGAGTTAAGAGTTCCACTTGTTGTGAAATGAGTTTGTTTTGGGCAAGAATAGCATCGTTCGTCCCAAGTTCAAGCACTCCCGGCTTCTTCAAAGAGTTGCCTCTACTTTGACTTTGAAGGTCATTTAGAGCCATTATGTTGATGATATCAATAGCTTCTTCGGCGCTTTTAGACAATAAAGAACCACCCGAGGTAGCATCCAACAAAGTCTTGCAATTTGGTTGAAGGCCATTTTTGAAAATGTGGATTTGAGTCAATTCGTCAAAACCATGTCCTTTGCACTTCCGAAGCATGGATTTGAATCTTTCCCACGCCTCATTCAATGATTCGTTGGTCCCTTGTGAAAACACGGAGATTGCCGTTTTGGGTTCCATGAAACGGTTGTGGGAGAAAAATCTTTCAATGAACTTCTCTTCCAACACGTTCCAATCCGTCATGACTGCAGGTGTTTGATCCAAGTACCAATCTTTTGCTTTGCCGAGCAAAGCATGAGGAAATAATCTTTTGAACAACGGTAGCTCTTGAGCTTGATTAACTCCGGCCGCCAATGCTATCTCATAAAATTTGGTGAGAAAAGCAAAGGGATCTTCATGGTCCATTCCGGTGAATGGACTTCCATATAGCAAGTTAAGAGTTCCCGTTTTCATCTCGGCTTGCCTTCCCGTGTGGTTGGTAAACTGAGTAGTATTCCTTGGACTGTTGACACAAGGTGTGGACATGGGCGGTGGTTGTGGTGGTTGATCCATGATAGGTATGCAAGGTGGTGGATGTGTTGTAGAAGAACTTTCTCCTTGTTCTTGTCGTTGTCTAGCTTGTTGCCTCCTTTGTCTCGTTCAGCTATTCAGTCTCCTTGCGGTTCTTTCGATCTCAGGATCAAAAAGAAGTTCGTCCTCAGGAACCTGCCCTTGCATAAAACGAAAGCTGCACACTAAACCAAACAAATTACAAGCACAAGTCAGAAATTCAAAAGTTAAAAATTAAGCAACTATTGCGATGCTCGCAATATCAATTCACAATCCCCGGCAACGGCGCCATTTTGTTGGTTGTGGTTTGAGTGTCGGGTTTTTGTTATCGTCTCCACAGGGATTGTGAGATATCGTCGCCGTTCGACAGTTGTTTTAATTCTTAACTCGTAGTAACAAGGGGGAGTTTTGGTTTTTAGTCACGGTAGCTTGCATAAAAGTGTAAGAAAATGCGGTAAAAGTTTTGGTTTTTCTATTTGAGAAAGATTGTCAAAGTTAGGGTTCGACGATCACTTTGCATGTATATGTTCGATCAACAAACTCATAAACTCCTTTAGATGATAAATTATTTCACAAAGTCCTCCCAATGTATTTATCTCTAACACACATTGTGGGTTTTCCCATTTTGATCCATTGTTTATCTCTAACACAATCTATCAAAATGACAACTTTTTGGTTCAACTTTATGGTGAACAAAATCATTCATTACTATCTCTAGCTAACAAACAAGATTGGATGAAAACCTAGGTAAAGAGTTAGTAAACATCTCTCAATCATAAACCAACACAAAGAGTTATCAATAAAACAAAGTTTTCACCATATATTTATCATTAAAGAGTCTACAAATGAAGATCATCTCATATACACACAAAGCTTATGATCATCTACATCTAACCTTGACAAAATGAAGGACTTAGCTACTCATTTTCATGGTAGCTTGGTCAACAAGTTTCGGAAGAAGGTTGATCAACATCCGAGTCGAAGAATCGAGATTGGATGGGAATCCACCTTCTTTTTGTAAAATATTGCTAAGAGAAGATCAAAGATGAAAAATGGGTTTCTAGGTTACAAAATATCTCTCAAGACAATCTGAAAAATATCTAAGTGAAAAAGTTATCTCCAAAAAGTAGCCCTTGCTACTTATAGTACAGTTGTCATGCTCGCTAGGCGAGCAGAATGGTTCGCCTAGCGAGCCCCAAAATAGGCCACCAGAAGTGCCTGCGCCCAGAAAATATCTAAGTCCAGATTTCACATGTTCGCTAGGCGAAGAAACCTTCGCTAGGCGAAGCCCACGCTTCCACCTTCGCTCCAGCGAGTTTAGGTGGTTTTGCTACTGGAATTGTTCGTTGGGAGCTCGCTAGTGGCTCGCCTAGCGAGCAAGTGCTGGCTGTGATTTTGCCCAAGTCTGGGAGTGTTCGCTACCTCCTTCGTTGGGTGCTCGCCTAGCGAGTTTGCTGACTTTGCTACTGTAAAATTCTGGGGATGTTCGCTGGAAGCTCGCTGGGTGCTCGCCTAGCGAGCACTTCTCCACAGCACTCGCCTAGCGAGTATGCTGATGAATGCATTCTTTTCTTGGTCCCTTTGCCAATTTTCTTGTGCCTTCATTTTCTATTATTTCATGCCTAATTCCTGCACAATAACGCAAAATTAAAGGTACCAAGATCGTTTAACATTGTATTGTAATTCATCTAAAGCAAAGGCGATTTCGAACACTTTAGCAACAAAAAGGAGTGAAAGATGCCCACATTTGATAGCTCAAATAATCACTTTTGGGCATCTAACACCTTCAAGCATTTCTCTTCAAGTATCTCAGAGATTCTGTACGAGATACAAGAAACAACATGAAGCCCAGAAACTACATTCCTCTGGGAAGGCTAATCTCTGAATTCTTGATCGAAAGTCGTCTCGTGGACCATCTGATAACGTTCAGACTCATGGAAGACGTGATGATTGACACTGGAAAAGCTCTCAACGCTAAAAATCTGAAGAGCATGGGGATTCTGGATCAGGTCAAGTTCAAACCTACTATGGACACCTCCTGGGAAGCTCTCAAAGATCAGAGGAAGATCCCACATGGACTTTATCTGTTCTCAAAGATCGACCCTCCAGAGGTAATCCTTTATTACTTAGATGATCTGAGGAAACAAGGAGTGGATATCTCAGACTTCAACATAAGCCAGTTGCTAGCTGAGCCTCCAAACTTCATGAAGTGTCCACGAGGACCATCTGAGAAGGCGAAGCAACCTAAGAAGGCAAGACTGGGAGAATCCTCCGAATCAAGACCTCCAGCACCTCTGCCTGGACCTTCTGGTAAGTCCGTTTCTCTTGCTCCCTCTGCACAAACACATAATATTGCTTCCTCCATCCCTCAACCCACACCTATCTATACAAACTCAGAAACCCCTCCTTCAACCACCAGAACATCTCACCAACCATCCCAGAAATTTAACCTTGCCACCACAACCTTACCTATTTCTGACGCAAAAATGCTGAATGAAACCACCTCACCATCTTCATCTTCTTCTCCAGAATCACCCCCTACTACAACATTTCATCAGACACAGAACACTCTGACCCCTTATCTCCCACTCTGGCCCAACTCCAAGCTCAGACTCTAGCCTCACAACAGCCAACACAAACCACACCTGAACCAGAAGTCACTTTACCACCCACAAAACAACCAAACCCAACAACATCTGACCCTCACCCTGCTGAAACTCAACCAAACAACTCTGACACACACCCACCAAATACATCCGCTAAACCACAAACTCCCACTCTCAACCTAAGCCCTCCCACTTCTCCACCTCCACCCTCTGAACCAGAAAACACCCTGCCAACCCTAGAGGAAGCAATAGTGTCGTTTGTAGGAGCTTCAGTTAACAAGGTCAAGTCTCTGACCATCAACTCTGGCATCAGTGATGATCCTTCAGCTGTTAGGACACACTAGAACAGAGTTATTGGCTGGATGACCGCTGAAGCCTTCAAGCTGAAGAGCCTCTCTGAGCAAGTCTGAAACGACTTCATCAGAGACGCTGAGCTAAGACTCCAGGAGCGTCTAGCCAGAGAAGCTGAGGAGAGAGCCCGCAAGGAAGCAGAAGAGAAAGCCAGACAAGAGAAAATGCAACAGATCAAGGAAGCTGAAGCCAAAGCTCTAGTTGAGGTTGCTGTTGCTGCTGAAGCTGAAGCAAAGACTGCTGATGAAGCAGAAGCTAAGGCCGCTGCTGAAGCTGAAGCTCGTCGTGCTGAAGAATCTGCCAACAGGGTAGAACCGGATGCTCTGACTCAGGGAAAGTCTTCCACCTTTGTCCCTCTGGTTCTCAAGACACTTGAAGATCTTAAGAAAGAGCAGAAAGAAGTCCGAGCCAGATTGGATCAACAGGAATCAGTCAATGTCAACATTCAGAATTTGCTGACCCAACTACTTTAGAGGATGCCTCCACCTCCCAACCCTTAGGCACCTAGGATTTTTTTTGCTTGTTGATTTGCTTGTTGATTTCTGTTGTGTTTGTTCTTGCTTTCTGTTGTTTGTGTTTTCTAACATCTCTGAATATATATATATATATATATATATATATATATATATATATATATATATATATATATATATATATATATATATATATATATATATATATATATATAATTGTCTTTCCTTCATTTATCTGTCTTTTTGATTCTGACAAAAAGGGGGAGAACTAAAAACAGCTCTAATGAAAACATATCTAAATCCTTTCAGTACTCTGCAAACATTGTTTAATAAATTGGTTCTAATCCTTTTGACGTAGAAATTTGCAGAAGAGTATCTAGAAACATCATATCATGGAAGCTCCGGTAAGAACTTCTGAACTCCCAGACTTATCTCAGGGGAAGCTCTTTTCTATCTGATCAAAAAAAAATTCTTATCTAAAAATGTTTCATCTCTTAATTAAGATTGTTTTGTCATCATCAAAAAGGGGGAGATTGTAAGAACAAAATTAGTTCTACAATAGAATTCCAGGATTTTGATGATAACAAAGGATGAAACCAAAAATGGCACCCTAACGAAAATTCTCTAAGTGTGCAGGACTCTGAATAGCAACAAAGGAATCTGATCGTTTTATCAGATACAAACGTTGATCAGATACAAAGTACTAGAAGATCAGAAGCATTTGAAGAAAAAGTGCACTCTAGAAGTTCTGATTCTGAGTAAAACAAGACAGTAGAAAGAACCAGAAGCTCTAAACATCCACTAGACTTAGCTCTGATGATCTAGAAGACCAGTACTCTTAGAAGCTCTGACGTAACCTCAACGCAATCTCCTTCTGACACAGAAACTTCGAGATAACAAAGACTCTGATGAAGATTCTCCAAATCCAGATAGAGTAACGGAAAGAATTTCTTCAAATGGAAAGGAAGTATTTTTAGAAAGAAGTTATCCAGGGAGACAAATTGGTTATGGCAAGAAACACAGAAGTAATGACATTGAATGCTCATCAAAGGCCAATGTTATGTCATCACTCTGACGGTCCTTTCACCATTATATAAAGGACAGCCTACCTCATTGAGAGACACACAATAACGTACAGAAAATTCTTTACATTCTCTCTTAAAGCTTTTCACGAGCTGCTGCTCATACATGAAAACACTTGCTTGATTATTCTGTTGTAATATTCGCTTATTCTTAGAAGCACTCTCTATTACATATTTATTTTGCTAAATTGTTTTTGTTCCTCAAGTGACTCTGCGTAGTCTATATACTTGGGAGGACTAAGAGATCACTCTCTTAGACGTTTGGTTGTATTAATCTTTCAAGATTAGTGTATTAAGTCCTTTTTGAAGGCGAAATCACCTTGGCCGGGTGGACTGGAGTAGCTTTGTGTTATAAGCAAACCAATATAAAATTATGTGTGTTGTTATTTTTTGAAAAAGCTTTTATTTTCTAAAACAATTCAAACCCCCCCCCCCCCTTTCTTGTTTTTCTCACCTTCAATAGGGATCATTTCAAGGGGAGGCATTTTTAGCATTTGCAGTAGGAGTGCACTTGAAGTACCAAAGCGTTTACGAGAAAAGAGTTATCTCCCTATGAAAAATGTACTTTTGCTTCCACTTATATTTATCAGTCATTTAACTTATCAATTTATCTTTACCTTATTGCGTTTACTTCTACTAGACTTTTGTCTTCTATTTGCATTTACTTTACTGTATTTTCAACTCTCCAAGAGTTATATTCACTCCTTTTGAACACTCTAAAGACTTTGTCAACTAAACCACCATACACTAAACACTAAGTCTAGGACTTTGTAGCCGGTCCTGCAAGTAACCCTCTAATAGAAAGGCTAGAGATTGTTGGCGAAAAACAGTTCCAATTAATCCTTATAAGCCTTCCTTCAACCATGCAGTCTCATACATGCACAGCCTCAGGATCCCTCTCATTTCGATGTGAATTTGGTTTTTCCCTAGAAGTTGTTAGGAGTGTCTCATTATCATGCTTCGTGCACCGATAAACACTTCATCACCCCTCGGTTGTTACATGCAACCACTCTCAGCCCTCTTCAACCTTGGGTGTTACATGCTCACCAGCTTCTGTTTGGTTCGTCTCTGAACCACATCGTACTAGGAGAGATCTGACTCTGATACCATTAGTTGTAACACCTTGTTTTTTAGAAACTATTTATATTAATTAATTATAATTTTATGTGTGTATCTAATTATTATTTGTGTGATGATTGAGATGCGTTAGGGCAATAAGGGTGGGTGACCCTTAGGTTGAGAGTGTGGAGAGTAATTAGAGGTTGGTAGATTTATCTAAAATTATTTAATTGATTAAATAATGTTTTAGTATTATTATTTAAATAAAATAATAAAATAAAAGGAAATAATGAGTTTGGGGTGGAAAGTGAGAATTGTAGAGAATTAAAATAAATAATGTAAGTTAGTAATAAGTTTGGCCTTAGTGGAATATTAGAAAGATAAAAATTAGGTTTTTGATTTATGAGAAGGGAATTAAGGTGAAACTTTTGGAATTGGAGAAAAAGAGGCAAGAGAAGAGAAAATTAAGGAAAACCTAAGGAGAGCTCTATGGAAGAGAAGTCATAGTCAAAAGCTTAAAAATTTCTGGAATTAGAAGGTGACGGTGGAAATTTGGTTCAACAATAGGGATATGAATGGAATGGTGTAAGACCCCAATTTTGTCCCTAAGATCCCTCATGGCATCATAACATTGCATTTGCATTGGCTCAAGGATCATTAGCATCTTGGTTCCCTTTGCCTTTGGGAGGGACCTCTTGTGAGTGGTTTAAGATCACCAAGCATGCTTGAATTGTATATCATTGCTTTTCTCATTTTGCTTACTAACCAAAAGCACAAAATATGTCACTAACATCTTTTGTTTTGTAGCCTGAGCAATCACAAGGTCCAAAGCTTCTAGGAGATCATTGGTACAAAGACATGGTCAAGAGGAGATGAAAGCAAGCATGGTAATGGTCCCCAAAGCTCTCATCCATCGAATATGCCCCCCTAGTACCTCAATGCATCATTTTGATCAAAGCAAGTCAAAGGGTTTGAGGTCTTGTTCTTCAAGGAAGCCCTAATTCATCTGTGCACCACAATGCCTTGCTACTGAAGCAACCCCAGCCCATGGTCAAACATAATCAAGGGAAGTTCTTTAACTCTTCATTTCATGCATATTTGAACTTATTTGAGTGTCCTCAATCATCAATTCATCAAGATATGGGTTGTGGACTTGAGAAGTTGATCAGTCAATTCATCTGACTATTTTGAAATGCACTGAGACCTAACTTTTTATCTGTTAGTCAAATGGAGATGGTTCCAAACGAAAAAATGTTCTTAAGGACAATATGAACAACTTTCATGTTCATCAAAAATTGATTTGAAGCTTGGAAGACCATCTGCCATTCCAATACATTATAGGTCATTTTGACTGAAACCCTAATTGTGGGTCAATTTCCCAAGCACATAACTCATTCATTTTTTATGATTTTGAGGTGGGATCAAATGCATTGGAAATCTTAAGATGTCTACTTCAAATGTTATGTTGAACAAAATTTAAAAATCGCAAAGGAAATACATGTGATAATGCAAGACATTATAGGTCCTTTTTGACCAAAGGCATTAAAAGGCAAAAAAGTCCAACTTCAAGTGTCCATAACTCTTTCATCAAAAATCCAAATGATGCAAAATGTAAGTCCATTTTGATTGTATTGAAAAGATCTACAACTTTGGTGTTGGAGGTTTTTCTATTTGAAGCCTGCATCATCAAAACAGAAGGGCTTGAAAGTTGGCCAATTTTAGAAACCTTGCCTTGACATATCTTGCACCTTGCACTTTAAACTCAAATTTCATAAATTTCCACACTTCAAATGAGTTTTTGTCCAACATAACATTTGTTCCTTATACAAAAACCTTTCCAACCATTACCCACATGCCTATGTTTGGATTTTCTAAATGGTACTTTCGAAGAGATGAATGTTTAGGTACAAATGAGGAATTCACTTGAAATCTTGTTACATGAGCAATTGCCCTGCAAGTCACGCGTCCAAATTCATTTGACTGATGCTCAGAGTTCATTTGGTATTGTTTTTGGGCCTTGTGCATGATCATGCAAGCCCATGCAATGAAGCTTCACATGCCATGCACACGGATTGCTCACATTCTCCTTGCCACTTTCTCTATAAATAGAGACTTCATTCCATTCATTTCACACGCCTGATTCAACCTGAAATGCTTCTGAATTCTCTCCATAGCCATCACTAAAGAAGTAATTGCATTTTCTTCAAAAAAATTCAGATCCAAAATTCAACTTCATCTGGTTGAATTCTTGGATCTTAAGCTTCTAAGCCTTCATCATTCATCTCATTGAACTTCTGTTTTAGCAAAGCAAGCAAGGCATCATGCTCAAAGTACCAGAACTCAAGCTTGCACTCCAACTGGTATTTTCTTCGATTCTCATCATCCATGGACCTATTTGCTTGGATCTTGTGTTGGCTGAAGTCCTCTCAATAGAGGCACCATGTTTATGCTTTTAATTTCTGAAATTCATTGAGTTCATGATGAACACCAGATTTTTCAACTTCTGATTTCTCAAACCATAGAAATCTAGAATGAAAATGGATGGTATAGGGATGATGTGCATCATCCCAGCTTTCTAATGATGTATAGATCGCACGATTTGGTTAAGGTTTGAATCTCTGTAAATCTGACCGGAAACTGCATGCTCACCGGAGAAGACGGTGGCTCCGGTGGCTGCTTCATTGCCAAATTTAATCTGGACCGTGTGATGGTGTTTCCAGATTCGATCCCATGCGTCCAATGTTATGACCTTTTTAAATGCATCCTGCGCTTCAGTTGACCAAGGTACTTGGTAGGCGCGCATCTCTGGAGCGTGTGATCTGCCAGCTCAATTAATGAGCTCAGATCTAACACTCCATGTTTTTTTCCATTTTTATTTTCTGATTTTTATTTTCTTAAATTCCTTTTATTTCAAAAATCAATATCTCTTTCATTTTTAATCCAAAAATTATGGGACCAATTGCATTATTTCGCAAATTATTTCTAGTTTCTATTTTTGATTTTTAATAATTTTTATTTTGTCATTTGATATTTTTTGTGAATTTTCTCTTTTCTGGTTATTTTTAATTCATTTTAAATAGTTTTTGATATTCAAAAAATGCAAAAATATTTCCTAACCTATTTGAATGATGATAGATCTATGAAAATATTCTCATCAATTTTTGAATTGATTTGAGATTTATTTGAGATTTTAGTTCGATTAGGTTATTTTTATTCATTTTTAATTGATTAAAATTAGTTTCTGACTTTTAAAAATGATGAAATTTTTTGTCAAACTTTGTTTGACCTTGTTGAACTTGGGATAAATTACTTGGACCTTCCAAGGTTGATTTGAAGTAATTTTGAAGTTTGACCTTTTCTTTTATTTTTAATTCAAGTTTATTTCAAATATTAAAAAATGCCAAACATATTTTATTCATTTCTTGACTTCCAATCTTCATCTCACTTCTGTTTTTGATTGTTTGACCTTGACTTTCAATGTTATTGGTCAACATATGAGGATTGGTACATTGTATTTCATTTAATGCACTTTAATTTTGCCTTTTCCATTTCTCTTCTTCTTCTTCTTCTTCATTTTCCTTTTGATCAATGAGTTGAAGATTGATAAGTTAGCATTGGTTAGGGAGATTTAATATTCCTTGACTTAAATCTAATTCATCTTGATCAAGTGATCAAGTGAATGGCTTTGCATTAAGGATAGGTTGTCTTCTAAATCATGCAAAAGGCTTAAACCAATACAAGATCAATTCTCTTTTTCTTTTTGGCATGGCAAGTTGTTGGGACTTGGTTCTCTAATCAAGACTCCTAACTTGTGTTGTTGCCTACATTATTATTGACCGGCCTCAGATAGTTGTGACTTCTACATAAGTCCAATTACGATTTCTTAACATAGCGCTAAATTTGCCTTATGGCACACTAACTACTAACACTAACTATTGACAATTAACATTTACTTTATGCAATTTACTTTTATGCAATTTACTATTCTTGCACATATTATCCATTTGTTTTTTCTCTTTGCTCACTTGAGCACATGTTTATGTTAATGCCATTTGCCTTTTGCTCACTTGAGCACATAATTGTGAATATATCATTGTGCTTGTGTTTTTGTTTGATTGTTGTGGACCAAATGCAAAGAAATGGACTTAGTTTCTAGGACTTTCCCTATCCAAAGAAATGGAGAATTGGACTTAGATCCTAGGACTTTCCTTATGCAAAATTGGAGTAAAAGGATTTTGATGATGAAGATGGATTGGAAGAACCAAATCTCTAAACTCACTCTTGTCCATTCTTGTTTTACTTCATGGAAATTTTGATGTGTGTGCTTTTGTGCTAGGGGATTCTGTGAGCTTAATTGGAGGACCATTACCATGTTCATCCAAAGTGAAAGATACAAGACACATTGAGGATCTTTTATGAGACTTGTTTGATTGCTTATGTTTTGTGATTGCTTATTCCAAAGGATGGGAGCTACTTGGATCATCAATATGATCTCAAGAGAGGGACTCCATTGTGGTTTTGATTCTTCATCCCTTCTCTTTTTTCTTTACTTAGGACTTAGCCCTTCTTCTTCTTCCCTCCACTCTAACCCAAGCCAAAACCTTTTGTGCAAACATTTAACTATTGTTTTCAAACATTAGAAACCTAAGTCATACGCTTTTGATTTTCAAACTATCTTTTCTTGATACTTATTTTGAATTGAACTCCTAAGTCAACTTTGACCATTTGGTACATACTTTTCATTGGTAAATACAACCCATTCAAATGTCCTTTTGTGGTTCCAATGGCCACCTTCTTAATCAAATTTTCCATAACCTTTAGCTATTAGGTTTGAGTTATCTTTGTGGTAGATGTAATACTCACCTATATCCTTAGTGATGGACAATGAGTCTTCCATGCTTATTATAGGGTTAACCCCTCACTAGCATGTTGAAGTTATCCTCAAATGGTGGATTTGTGGTTTGGTTGAGTTTTCTACCTTTGATAACAAAAGACCTTAAGGCTTTTGGACCAATCAATTCACCAACTTGTTTTTGAGATTTTTACCCCGAACTACGAGGTTTTGATCCTAATCTTTTTATAAGACGGTACGTAGGCAATGGGTTTATCCATCCAAACATAAAATGTAAATAAACTTGTATATTCTTTTCTCATCTCTTCAATCATGTTTGCACAAACAAATTTTTTTCACAAAGACAACAACCTTCCAACAAGTATGAAAAGGGCTCCCTAGGAATACCTAGGATGTTTTGGGTGTCTAACACCTTCCCATTGCATAACCAACCCCCTTACCCAGATCTCTGTTTCTTTTACTAGTTTTTGTTAAAACTATTAGGTTTTTATTCGCTTTCTAACCATTCCTTTGGATAAATGGAAGTGCGGCGGCGACTCGACTTGTATGATTTACCATGGATTTAGTCAATATCTCTAATGGTAACGAATACCCCGCTACAGGAAAGTGGCGACTCTGCTGGGGAGGAATTATCCTAGTGGGTTTTGCCAACTTTTCATGCTTGTTGTATTGTATTGTCTTGTGACATATTTTTGTGCAATTTGGGATTACTGTATTGTATGTAATGGTTGATTTGCTTGATGTTAATTCCTTGTATGCTTGGTGATCTTTGTGAGATGAGTTCTATACCCGGACTTGAATGCACTTAGGATAGGAGAATGACGCAGTCTTGTTGACTTGTGTGGAGTTATTCCTTAGCAAGTTGACTTGCAAGTCCATTCACTTGGTGGAGGTCATGTTGGGATCAATAATGTCACACAAGTAAGTTGTGGTTAGACATTACTCTTTCCAATATAGACCTTAGAAGCCAAGGACCTTAGTTTACCAAGCCTATCTTGGCCTATTCTTAGGATGTAGTGCGGAATTCATTCAAGTGTAAGATTTGATACGATTGTTACGCGATACTACACTCATAAGAGTCTCTCTTGAGAATATTTTTGGAATACGAGTAGTCGTTTCTCCGATAATATCCGAAAGATGGGATGATGACTATGGGAACCTCTTGTAAAACATGTTTGGCAGGTTTAAACCCTAGTACACTCCCTTTGGGTGGTTCTTAACCTAAACCCCATGCTCGTGACTTGCAACAAACCCTTGATTCATGGTTGATCCGTTCATGTATCCTTAATATCAATGGAACTTGGGTGTAGATAAGGTGTAAACCATAATCCACCAAAATGGATGATTGATATTAAGGATAACATGATCCATCCCATGATCTTTGTTTGGTGTGCTTTGCTTGATCCTTGAGTGTGATTGTTGCATCCATGCATTCATGCACTCATTT
Source organism: Lathyrus oleraceus (assembly GCF_024323335.1). NCBI lineage: Eukaryota > Viridiplantae > Streptophyta > Magnoliopsida > Fabales > Fabaceae > Lathyrus > Lathyrus oleraceus. The sequence goes on along the minus strand of NC_066584.1, from coordinate 457,235,369 downwards.
GCATCCATATCATCAATAATGAAGAAAATTTTCAAGGAACTTAAGGGGTTTATTTGCAAGATTTTCAGACATGGAAAGACAAAGAAGGAATACCAAGAAGTACAGCTTCAGACAACCAGATCTGGAAGAGTTAAGGAATCTGACATCCTATGTATTAGATCCTTTGGGTTTCAAAGCTCGTTTTGGGAAGCTTTTTCCTCTTCTGACTACTCAGGTGGATGAAGGGTTGATGAGTGTATTGGTGCAGTTTTATGATCCCTTGTACCGTTGCTTCACGTTTCCGGATTTCCAGCTTTTACCTACGCTTGAGGAGTATGCCTACCTTGTGGGTATACCTATTCTAGACCAGTTGCCGTTCAGTGGCTTGGAGAGTATTCCTACTTCTCAAGAGATAGCTGACATGTTGCACATAGATGAATCTCTAGTTGGTGCTCATATGACTACCAAAGGTGGGATTCAAGGTCTCCCTTCTGAGTTCCTCATTGCTCAAGCTACTATCTATGGGAAGGCCATGAGTGAGGATGCCTTTGAAGCCATATTTGTACTTCTCATTTATGGATTGGTATTGTTCCCCAACATCGACAAGTTTGTGGATGTGAATGCTATTAGGATCTTTTCCACTCTTAATCTCGTTCCTACTCTGTTGGGTGATACCTACTTCTCTTTGTATATGAGGAATGCAAAGGGCGGTGGCGCCATTGTGTGATGTCTGCCTCTATTGTATAAGTGGTTTATTTCTCACTTACCGCAAACGGTTGCCTTCAAGGAGAACAAGGGATGTCTACGGTGCTCCACGAGACTTATCTCTCTCACTAATGATGATATCTCTTGGTATAACCGTGTGTATGATGGTGTGCAGATTATTGACTCTTGTGGTGAATTCTCCAATGTGCCTCTTCTTGGTACATGTGGTGGGATTAATTACAACCCTGTTTTAGCACGTCGTCAGCTTGGGTTCCCCCTAAAGGATAAACCTAATAACATTTTGTTAGAGGGTGTGTTCTTTCAGGAGGGTAAAGATCCCCAAGGCTTGAAGGGCAGAATGGTCCGCGCTTGGTGCAAGATTCATAGGAAAGGAAGGAAGGAGTTAGGTCCTAAGAACTGTGTTGCTATGGAGCCTTACACTGCTTGGATTAGGAAGAGAGCGTCTGAGTATCTCATGCCTTACGAGTATCCGAGACCTACACCTTTGGTTATGGCTGGGCCTTCAACCCTCCCTAACCAAGGAGTAGAGGAGTGGAGAGACGAAGACCTATCACGTGCCTGGATCCGTGAAAGGGAAGAGTTGCTTCAGCAGATTAAGGAGAAGGATGCTTTGATAGAGTTCCTCGAGCATCGGATTATTGATGATCCTGATGATGCATAGACTTCTCTACTTCCTCAGTCTTCCAAGTTTTGGAAGAGGAAGTATGATCGACTCGCCAGAGAAAAGGCAGATATGGAGGCAGCCTACGAGAGGGAGGTGAAGAGACTTCGCGCATCCTATCTTCCTGTGTCCCGAGCTTTAGATGATTGTTTCTAGGGATCCATAGGATGATTATTTTCCTTTTCTCTTGTATATGATTGACAATGTTGTACTTCTTGTCCCTGATATTATTTTATGAAATATTTCCATATGTGATAAATATTTCCAAAATTTGCAAATAAAACCCTAGAGTTCCTCTGAAATATAAAAACAAATCATGTGCACAAACATTGCATGCATCATGTGCATAAGCAGGTTTTGTTCCCGGCTTCTTGTCTTGTGGTTTAACTCTGTGCTCTTCATTTATTTTGAAGACAAGCTGACTCACCGGTACTACACTAGAGCCAACATCTCAAGACTAATGGATCATCTAGAGTAAGAAAACCGTGAACTCAAAGAGGAAGTAGCCAGACTGAGTGCTTTGATGGAGTCATTCATGGCTGCCCAGAGCCAGTCTTCCCCGACATCTTCAACTCCTCCCCAGAGGACAGTTATCTCCGAGATTGTTTCCTCAACTGTGCCTGCAGCCAGCGCACGCTTTGCTCCGACAGCCATGCCAACCGGATTTCCGTGGGGGATTCCTCCCAATTTCATGCCTGAAGGTCCTGCTCCTACCTTTGCTTCTATGCCGGCATCTAGCCCGGTCCTTGTTGTTCCTCCTCCTGTCGTGCATATTATGCCCAGAGTAGACGACACCATCTATCATTCTGAGCCGTCTGAGGGCCCAGATGTCTATGAGAAGATGGACGCTATGAATGATCAATTTCTTGAGCTTCGTAAGGAATTAAAAACTCTTAAAGGAAAGGATCTTTTTGGAAAGTCTGTTGCCGAACTATGCTTGTCCCCAATATGAAGATCCCTGTGAAATTCAAGGTCCCTGACTTTGAAAAATACAAAGGAAATACTTGTCCACTCAGCCACCTGGTTATGTATGCCAGGAAGATGTCAACTCAAACCGATAATAATCAATTGCTCATCCACTACTTTCAGGACAATTTGTCTGGTGCTGCCCTGAGATGGTATATGGGGTTAGACAGTGCGAACATCCGATCCTTCAACGACCTTGGCGAGGCCTTCGTCAAGCAATACAAATACAACATAGATATGGCTCCCGATAGGGATCAACTAAGGGCCATGTCTCAGAAGGACAAGGAAACATTTAAAGAGTACGCCCAGAGGTGGCGAGAGTTGGCAGCACAGATTGTGCCTCCGCTAGAAGAGAAGGAAATGACCAAGATTTTTCTGAAGACCTTGAGTTCATTCTATCATGAGCGGATGATTGCTAGCGCTCCTTCTGACTTCACCGAGATGGTGAATATGGGGATGCGTCTAGAAGAAGGGGTTAGAGAAGGACGTCTAGCCAGAGAAGAAGGCTCTTCTGCCAAACGTTATGGGGCGTTTGCAAAGAAGAAAGATGGAGAGGCACATGTTGTGACCTCCCATATGAAATCTAGAAGAACCTCTGTGAGGAGGAAGACCGTGCGTCCCACCGGTAACCAGCATCAGGTGGCTCATATAGCACCTGTCTTCAGAGATAATCAACAGTATCAGCACCACAACTACAATCAGCAACCACATCCGCAATATCAGCATCAACAGCATCGCCCGCAGCAGCAGGCATATCAGCCTCGAAACAGTAATCAAACCAACACGAGTTACGAGAGGAAAAGGGTCACCTTTGATCCTATTCCAATGACGTATGCAGAATTATATCCCTCTTTGATAGAGAGGAAGTTGATTACTCCGAGAGACCCACCGGCTATACCTGCTCACCCCTAGTGGTGGTATAAGCCTGAATTACATTATGTCTATCATTCTGGTGCTCCCGGCCACGACGTGGAAAATTGTTACCCTTTGAAGACCAAGGTTCAACACCTTGTGAGGTGTGGCATTCTGTGTTTCGAGGACGTAGGTCCTAATGTGAAGAAGAACCCATTGCCCAAGCATGGGAAATCTGTCAACATGGTCTAGGGCTGCCCTGGCAAGTACAAAGTCAAATATGTCAGTCACATTCGACAGTCTCTTGTCGAAATACATCGTTTGCTATGTGATTACAGTCATTATGAGCACGACCATGATAGATGCCGAGTGTGCTCTGTTAACCAGTTGGGTTGTCGCCAGGTGCGCAAGGATCTTCAGGAAATGCTGGACGAGGGAGTCATTGAGATTCTTCAGAATAGGAATGTTGACAAAGATGAGCCTGAGGTCAACGTAATTTCCCCAGTATTCCGGATGCCCGAGCCTATTGTCATCAAGTATGATGGTAGCAAGCAGAAGGCTTCTCCAGTTCTTATCATTAAGCCTGCTGGTCCAGTATCATATTCTTCTGAGAAAGCAATTCCCTTTCGCTACAACGTTGTTGCTGTGGAAAATGGGAAAGAAGTGTCCTTACCATCCTCTTCTGTTGTTAACATTGCGAATGTAAGTGGTTTGACCCGCAGCGGTCGTGTGTTTTCAGCATCTCCCAAGCCCCAGGCTAATGCTGATTTTGTTGAACGCTCGATTGGGAATATTGTGTGCACTCTGAATCCGGCACCTGTTGCTAAGCCCTCCTCTACATTGATAACTCCTACTTTTGTTGGCCCAAGCGGCAATGTGAAAGAAGACTGTGATGAGATGCTGAGGCTCATCAAGAAAAGTGAGTACAATGTTGTAGACCAGCTTCTACAAACGCCATCCAAGATATCAGTGTTATCTTTGCTCTTGAATTCAGAACCACATAGAGAGGCTCTGCAAAAAGTTTTGGATGTGGCGTATGTAGATCATGATGTCACAATAGAACAATTTGATAGCATTGTTGCAAACATTACTGCTTGTAACAATTTGAGTTTCTGTGATTCTGATCTCCCTGAGGAGGGAAGAGACCACAACTCGGTTTTACACATATCTATGAACTGCAGAGACGACGCCATGTCCAATGTACTGGTGGACACTGGGTCATCACTAAATGTATTGCCGAAAACCACTCTTTCAAAGATGTCATATCAAGGGCCTCCCATGAGGCAAAGTGGAGTAGTTGTGAAAGCTTTCGATGGGTCGCGTAAAACTGTGATTGGGGAAGTTGATCTCCCAATCAAGATTGGACCAAGTGATTTCCAGATTACCTTCCAGGTTATGGATATTCACCCATCGTATAGCTGTCTCTTAGGCAGACCATGGATTCACGAGGCAGGCGCCGTGACATCCACCCTACACCAGAAATTGAAATTTGTGAAAAATAAAAAGCTGGTGGTGGTAGGGGGAGAAAAGGCTCTCCTGGTTAGCCACTTGTCTTCCTTCTCATACATAGATGCTGAGGATGAAGTTGGAACTCCTTTCCAAGCTTTATCTATAGCTGAGCCTATTGAGAAGAGAACTCCTTCATTTGCTTCCTATAGAGATGCGAAGTTGGCCATTGAGTGTGGTGCAACTGCTGGTTTAGGAAAAATGATTGAGCTAGAATACAATAAGTCTCGGGCTGGCATAGGCTTTTCTTCTGGGGTTTTCAACGAGAAAGGGTTGTTCAAGAGTGGAGGTTTCATCCACACTAGTCAGGATGAAGAAGTTGATGCTGTCTTGGAAGAAGATACAGAGGATTCTGGCAATTTCATTATCCCTGGAGGGGTCTGCAACAATTGGATCGCTGTGGATATTCCTACGGTTATCCATAAATCAACGTAATAATCACTTTGTTTAAAAACCCTTCTCCCATGCCAAAAGGAGGAGTGATGACATTGTTGGCGCATAAATACAATGATATTTTCATTCAATAAATTCATGTTAAATGTTTGTTTTTCCAATTATTTTCCCTTTTCGTTTTTGCATGAAATTGGTGATCACATAAAACCCTGAAAAACAAAATCAATCTTTTCATCTGCATAATGGTTTGCCTTGTTTGGATTCTAAAAGCTTTTCATATCCAAAATCATCATGCAGGTGGATTAAACCCATTGAACATAATGATCCAACACCATCTCTCAATTTTGAGTTCCCTTTATTTGAGGCGGAATAAGATGATATTAAAGAGATTCCTGACGAGATTACCCGTCTACTTGAGCATGAAGAGAAGATCATTCAGCCGCATCTTGAGAATCTGGAAACAGTCAACTTGGGGTCTGAGGTTTGTGTGCGAGAAGTGAAGATTGGGGCACTCCTTGAAGAATCTGTCAAGAAGGGGTTGATTGAATTACTACGAGAATATGTCGACGTCTTTGCTTGGTCGTATGAAGACATGCCAGGTCTAGATACTGATATTGTGCAACATTTCTTACCCTTGAAGCCTGAGTGCGTGCCTGTGAAGCAAAAGCTCAGAAGAACTCATCCCGATATGGCAGTGAAGATCAAAGAGGAAGTTCAGAAGCAAATTGATGCAGGATTTCTGGTGTCTTCTACATATCCTCAATGGGTGGCCAATATCGTGCCCGTGCCCAAGAAAGATGGAAAAGTCCGGATGTGTGTGGACTATAGAGACTTGAATAAAGCTAGTCTGAAAGATGATTTCCCTCTACCACATATTGATATGTTGGTAGACAATACAGCTAAATTCAATGTCTTCTCATTTATGGATGGATTTTCCGGATATAATCAGATCAAGATGGCACCCGAGGATATGGAGAAGACAACATTCATCACACCTTGGGGAACATTCTGTTATCGAGCGATGCCCTTCGGTTTGAAGAACGTCGGAGCCACGTATCAACGAGCTATGACCACCTTGTTTCATGATATGATGCACAAGGAGATCGAGGTGTATGTTGATGATATGATTTCTAAGTCAAGAACGGAAGTTGAACATGTAGAGCACTTGTTGAAGCTTTTTCAGCGTTTGAGGAAGTACAAGCTTCGTCTGAATCCCAACAAGTGTACATTTGGAGTCCGTTCCGGCAAGTTATTGGGCTTTATCGTCAGTGAGAGAGGTATTGAGGTTGATCCCGCAAAGGTCAAAGCAATACAAGAGATGCCTGCGCCCAAAACTGAGAAGCAAGTCCGAGGTTTTCTTGGCCGCTTGAATTACATTTCCAGATTCATATCACACATGACTGCCACATGTGCGCCAATATTCAAGCTCCTCCAGAAAGATCAATCTCATGATTGGACCGAGGATTGCCAGAAAGCCTTTGATAGTATTAAGAAGTATCTGTCTGAACCTCTAATCAAGACTCCTAACTTGTGTTGTTGCCTACATTATTATTGACCGGCCTCAGATAGTTGTGACTTCTACATAAGTCCAATTACGATTTCTTAACATAGCGCTAAATTTGCCTTATGGCACACTAACTACTAACACTAACTATTGACAATTAACATTTACTTTATGCAATTTACTTTTATGCAATTTACTATTCTTGCACATATTATCCATTTGTTTTTTCTCTTTGCTCACTTGAGCACATGTTTATGTTAATGCCATTTGCCTTTTGCTCACTTGAGCACATAATTGTGAATATATCATTGTGCTTGTGTTTTTGTTTGATTGTTGTGGACCAAATGCAAAGAAATGGACTTAGTTTCTAGGACTTTCCCTATGCAAAGAAATGGAGAATTGGACTTAGATCCTAGGACTTTCCTTATGCAAAATTGGAGTAAAAGGATTTTGATGATGAAGATGGATTGGAAGAACCAAATCTCTAAACTCACTCTTGCCCATTCTTGTTTTACTTCATGGAACTTTTGATGTGTGTGCTTTTGTGCTAGGGGATTCTGTGAGCTTAATTGGAGGACCATTACCATGTTCATCCAAAGTGAAAGATACAAGACACATTGAGGATCTTTTATGAGACTTGTTTGATTGCTTATGCTTTGTGATTGCTTATTCCAAAGGATGAGAGCTACTTGGATCATCAATATGATCTCAAGAGAGGGACTCCATTGTGGTTTTGATTCTTCATCCCTTCTCTTTTTACTTTACTTAGGACTTAGCCCTTCTTCTTCTTCCCTCCACTCTAACCCAAGCCAAAACCTTTTGTGCAAACATTTAACTATTGTTTTCAAACATTAGAAACCTAAGTCATACGCTTTTGATTTTCAAACTATCTTTTCTTGATACTTATCTGGAACTTCAAAGGAGAAGTTCAGGATTCCGAAGGGGGAATCAGGTTCATAAGAACCAAATGTTGAATTGGTACCACATGTATATGAGTCATTTTCATTGTCGTGAGTAACATACATTAATGAAATATATGCGGGAAATATGACTATGTGTGATTATGGTTTTGTTGTATAGGATGTTGATGATAATTTGGGCGTGAGAATGTGATATGTTGTTGTGCATGACTATGTAGATGTTGTACTCTATTTTACATTCTATTTTGTTATTATTGAAATGAATTCTCACCTCTTCTATTTGAATGTTGCCTTTGCCTAGGTATCGTGTAGATACTCAAGAGTAGTGACGTTGTTGTGAGTGGAAGTTAGCTCCTGGAGCTATTTCTTTTAGTTTATTCTTGTTAGATTTGGTTATGATCTGATATGTAATACTGGGGAGCAAATTATTTATTTTGTGTTGAAATTTCCTAAGAGACAATGCATTCGTATTTGTTTTATGTTTTGGTGTGATAACACTTGGACATCATGTTGCTGCATAGGAGAGTATAGTGTTGGTCAGTTCAACTATTTTGAGAATGTTGTTCTTTTCCTGAACCTGAAGAGAGGTCGAATTCGAGGATGGTGTCGGTTAGCAAAATGGTGTGAGCCTTGAGGGAAGACGGTCAGATGTTCTCATTGTCCGCTTCCTTGTGAGGGGGAAAAACGATGTTTTGACTAGAGATGAGCCAGTGGTGTGTTAAGTATCCTGGCGTGTTTCCTAAGGATGTGTACAGTTTGTCTTTCTTTGGAAAAAATTTAATGTTATTCTTGGAATGAATTGGTTGGAGTTAAATCAAGTGTTTACCAATTGTTTTGATAAGTCGATGCTATTTCTTGAATCCAAAGAGGATATGGATTCGGGATTCATGTATGTTGGTCCAGTTGCGATGTCTTTGAGGGAGAACGATCAGGTATTGTTGAGATTTTCTTCTCGGAGAGTGAGGAGAAATGTGACGGCTAGTGATATGCAAGTGGTGTTTGATTCCTAATATTTTCCTGAAGATATATGTGACTTGCCTCTAGAGTGTGAATATGAGTTCGATGGAGGTGAAGAGTTGATATTTGTATCTGCTAAGCAAGTGAGAGAGAGTCCGTGAAGGATGAGGCACGAGTGTGTGTGATTTTAGCTTCGTTGGAAGCCAAAGGTAAGGGAGTAGTTCATGATCTTCCTGTTGTGTGTGAATTTCTGGAAGTGTTTCCTGAAGACATCAGTGATTTACCACTAGAGCGAGAGATTGGATTTACTATTGAGTTGGTACCCGATACTAGTCATGTTTCTATGGCTCTATATGGAATGTATATTACTGAGTTAAGCGAGTTGAAGAAGCAGTTGGAATAGTTACTTGAGAATATATTTGTTCGACCAAGTGTTTCTCCTTGGAGTGCATCGACATTATTAGTAAAGAAGAAGGATGGTAACATGAGGTTGTGTGTTGACTATCGACAGTTGAACAAGGTGAAGATTAAGAATAAATATCCTCTTCCAAGAATCAATTATTTGATGGATCAATTAGTTGGTTCTCGTGTTTTTAGTAAAATTGATTTATGGTCGAGTTACCATCAGATTCGAGTGAAACCAGAAGATATTCTGAAGATTGCATCCAGAATGAGATATGGTCACTACGAATATTTTGTGGTTTCGTTTGGTGTAACCAATGCTCCAAGTGTGTTTATGGAATATATGAATATGACATTTAATCAGTATTTGGATAAGTTCATGGTGGTATTCATTAACGACATTCTAATTTATTTGAAGACTGGCGAATAGCATGTTGAGCCTCTGAGAATTTTGTTGGAGTTACTGAAAGAGAAGCAATTAATGTTAAGCTATCTAAGTATGAGTTTTGCTTAAGAGAAGTGAGTTTTCTTGCCAAGTAATTTTTAGTGGTGTTATTACAGTTGATCCTTTGAAGGTTGATGATGTGTTGCATTGGGAGACTCTGAAGTCTATCACGGAGATTAGAAGTTTCCTTGGGTTAACTAGTTATTATCGCAGAATCATAGAAGGCTTTACGAAGTTGGTAATGCCTTTGACACAGTTGACTCGAAAGGGTCAAAAGTATGTGTGGGATGTTGCTTGTGAAGAAAGTTTTATAGAAATCAAGAAAAGTTGAGGACTGCTCCGATTTTGATTCTGCCAAGTACAACCGAACCTTTTTTCGTGTATTGTGATGCTTCCAAGATGGGTATGGATGGTGTATTATGCAGAATGGACAAGTTGTTGCTTATGCATCGAGACAACTTAGAGTTCATGAGAAGAATTATCCTATGCATGACTTAGAGTTGGTCGTCGTTATGTTCACACTTGAAATTTGGAGACATTATCTGTTTGGCTCTAGCTTTGAAGTGGCTAGTGATAATAAGAGCTTGAAGTACTTATTCAATCATAATTAGTTAAATATGAGGCAGAGGGGGTGGATTGAATTGTTAAAGGATTATTATTTTGGTTTGAATTACTATCCTGGTAAAGCTAATGTAGTGGCTGACGCACTGAGTCGGAAGATGTTGCATATGTCGACATTGATGGCTAGAGAGTTAAAGCTAATAGAATAATTTAGAGATTTGAATTTGGTTTGTGAAGTCACGCCGTAGAGTGTGAAGCTAGGTATGTTAAATCTTACCAGTGGTGTTTTGGAAGGGATTAGACAAAGTTAGAGGACTGATTTGGAATTGGTATGTCGTTAGGATTTAATCAATCAAGGTTGAGGTGGTGAGTTCAAGATTGATGATAATGGTATTAGAGCCAGACCTCTCCCAATACAATGTGGTTTAGGGATAAACCAAGCGGAAGTTGGTGGGAATGTAACACCTGAGGCCGAAAATGGCAGACAATGGTTACATGAAACATCCAAGGTTGAGGGAGTGGTTGTCGGTGCATGAGGCACGAAAATGAGACACTCCTAGTAGCTTCTAGGGTAAAACCAAATTCATATCAGAATCAGAGGAATCCTGAGGTTGTGCAGGTATGGGACTGCATGGTTGAAGGAAGGCTTATAAGGATTAATTGGTACTACTTATACCAACGAGATGCATCTTCTTTTCGATAGCCCAACAGATAAGAACTCCATAGTTAAGCGTGATTGACTTGGAGAAGTATTTAGATGGGTGACCTTTTGGGAATTTTCCCATAAAGCGTATGAGTGAGGATAAAACATGTTGAAAAGACCCGTGTTGGTTTATGGGGTCAGTCGGTAATCCTGGAAGCAGCATAGGGCGTTACACATTTCCTCATCATCTGAGTCATCTTTTGATCCTTCTGCATGATAAGTTTTTTCAGACTCCTAGACTTGAGGAATCTTTACAATTTTAGCAATAGATTTCAAACCTAAAGGCTTTTACTTTCTAATAGGTTCATCTCCATTGAGCTTCATATCATGGCACTGAAGATTATTGATAAGACTCTTAAGACTTAATGTGTTTAAGTCTTTAGCCTCTTGTGTAACTGTCACTTTAGGTATGTGTATGACAGGAATAATTCTAAGAATATTATTGACATGATCATATGTAGTCTAGATCTTATTCAGAATATGAAGTACAGATACAAGAACTTGAAACCTTGAAAACATGGTTTTAATGTCTTCATCCTTCTTCATTCTAAACAGTTCATATTGTTGAACCAGAAGGTTAGCCTTAGCTTCCTGAACTTGTTGATTCCCTTCATAGGTAGCATATATGGATTTGAAAATGGTCTTATGAGTAGATTTATCAATAATTTTGATGTACTATGAATAAGGTAGAGCATCAACTAAGATGCCTCTAACTCTATGATGTTTTCTATAGACCTTTTTCTAAGTTGGCGTCAGAGTTTTTCTATCAAACACCATTCCAACTCTATTGACTGGAATACCAATGCCATCTTCTCGAATATCCCATAAATCATCACAAGTCATATGATATGAGTATACGTCTTGCTCTTCCACCATTCAAATTCAGAAGAGTCTCCACTGAAATGTGGAGGTCTAGCGGTATAGTTTTTCTTTTCTGAATTGCTATAATCATGATTTATAGCAGCATGTGGATTAAGAGTGCCACTTCCAGATTCAAATACACCATACATAGTTCAATATGTTTTTCTCATGATCTTTTATGTACCACTATTAGGTGTTAATCATAGATCGTGCTCGGATGCCAATTGAATGTGAGAAAAACACAAGAAGAGGGTTGAATTATGTTAGCTTTTTCTTTCTTTTTAAACTCTTAAGTCATATTCTAAACATAAGGTTGTAGAATCTGATTCAGTCAGAGGTAGGCAACAGATAAAAATGCAAGAAAGAAGTACAACACATAGAGTTATCCCGGTTCCACTCATAACTCGAGAGTAATCCACCCCCCTTGTACTTACAAGAGATCTTGACTATAACCACACAAGATTGAAATTTTCTCAAGCACACAAGCAAGAGACTTCATTTGCTGAAACACACAAGTAAGAGACTTCCTTTGCTCAAGAATAGAAGCTAGAGACTTCCTTTTCTCAAACACTAAAGTAAGAGATTCTATGCTCAAGCACACAAGCTAGAGACTTACTTTGCTCAAATACTTAGTAAGAGATTTATATGCTCAAGCACACAAGCGATAGACTTCTTACGATCTATCTAGCAGATAAAGGATTGCAAGGAAAATACACTTGATATACAATCAGATGTGTATAAAGAATATACAATAATTAGACTCTTTATGACTTAGGGATTTCTAAGATATATAAAGATAAGAAATCCTAAGTTTCAACTTGTGTTTTTCTTTGACATAATAACTTCTCTTTTGTTGTCAATCATTGTTCATTATTTTTTTTATCTTCAAGACCTTTAGCTCCTTAAATAGAGAAGAAGTGAGTCATTGGAGATGCAGCATAGTAGAGTCTTTTGAGAAGCTTCAAAAGATATGTTGAGATGTTTCACCAAACTGTCAGGTTAGGTGAAATATAGTTTGAAAACCCTTTGCTATAAAAGGAATTAACAGTTGTATCCCATCAGACTCTAGGAAGAAGATAAAGCTTAGGTCTTCACATGATAAAGTATGTTTAGAGATGAATAATGACCTATCAATGTCACCTTGGTCCTTACGCTTTGACTGGCTCAGGTTCTGATCATCAGAAGCAGACTTCTCCAAAGTTTGATCTTCAGAGGTTGACTCCCTCAAACTCTGATCTTTGAATGTTGACCTCTTCAGATGATGACTTCTTCAGAGTCTGGTCTTCAGCTTCTGATACAACATATTTTGATATTCAAGCTTCTCATTGAATGTTCAGAGTCATAACCAATACTTGGATTCTTTATAAAACTTTAGTTTATGGTCCTGTACACTTGAACAAACATTAGTATACTCAATTGTTCTTTAAATACTTTGTTATAATAAAAACCTAAGGGATATGAGACAAACCATTTTTTTTCCAATAGGATCACTTGAAGAAATACATTAGAGGAGGCTCTTAATAGATTGAAGGAAGTTCTAGGGCTTATAGGCGAGATTAACCAATAAGCCTTGGGTCTAGGAAAAATAGGGAGCTTGAGAGAAAAAAAGGAGGACACGCCAGACCGTCACACTCTGAATATTATATATGAAGGGTTCGCCATGGTGGAGAATCTAGCTCATCCCATATAAGAATGTTTTCTAAGTCATGACGCTAAAAGACTCGCCCATTAAGACCAAGGCAAAATTGGAGGCTGCTCTAGATCCTGAGAACTTTTTCTCCCCAAAAGACCTTATAGGAATCCTCCCTCATGGTCATAAAATTGCAATGTGACGACAATGAGATCAAGCAAGTATTTATAGTTCCAAGAAGATCAATTGATGTCTTATTTTAAGACGTATTTTATAGGCTAAAGTTGGACCTAAACAAGCTTCATCCCTTTAGAGTCTCTTTAGTTGGCTTCTCTAGAGAGTAGGTCAAAGTGAAAGGCTATGTCACTCTCAAGATGGTGTTCATACTTAAGGAGAATGTCAAAATGATCAAAGTCATGTATCTCGTAGTAAATATCATGTCGTCATACAACATAATCATCAAACAACTTGTTTTCAACCTCTTGGGGGCCTCCTTGTCAATCATATGCTTGAGCATGAAGTACACATTACCGAATGGGTGTATCAGCATGATCCAAAGGAATCAAGAAACTTCCCGAAAATATTACCAAGACAGATTGAGGATCAGAAGAGAGACTATGACAGTTGTTGTTGTGCCACAATCATACATCAGTGGTGTTAACTTTGTAGAGTTGGACCTCATGATGGAGCTTAATAAGGAGAGGCTCATGCCTACAGAAGATCTGAAGGAGGTCTAGATTGGGCCCCATAAATTTCACACCACCAAATTCGGAATTTCCATGACAAAAGCCAAGGAAGAAGACATGGTTTCCCTACTAAAAAAGACAGCATCTTTCTTTCCTAGGATCCCTCTGACATGTCGAGAATCGACACCAAGGTTGTGTATCGCTACCTTTCCATTAATCCCATAGTAAAACCTGTAACACAAAGAAAGCATAAGGTTGTTGAGGAGAAACGAGCAACCATAGACGAATAAGTAGAAAAATTGAATGAATAAGGTTTCATTAGAGAAAACAAGTATCCGACCTATTTAGAAAATGTGTTGCTAGTTTAGAAATCATCCCATAAATGGATGAGTGTAGATTTCACCCAATCTAAATATTACGTGCCCTAAAATTTCCTATATGTCACCAAACATTGACAGATTGATTGAAGGATCTTTGAGGTATAAGAATTTGTGTTTCATGGATGTCTACTATGGTTAAAACTACATAAAGATATACCCATTGGACGCACCCAAAAGGACATTTATGTCAAACAATTATAATTAATACTTCAATGTTATACCTTTTGGACTGAAGAGCGCATGCACCATATATCAGAGGTTGATGGACACTGTATTCTCCAATCATATAGATTAAACCTTGGAAGTGTACATCAATGACATGGTCGTAAAGACTCTAGAGGAAGGAAATCATTGCGGTGACCTAGAAGAAATCTTGAAGCCAGTCAGGAGTCACAACATGTGTCTGAACCCCGACAAGTTCAAGGTCATCATTGACATGAGTATTGGTGTAAGCCCTAGAAGCCAATAGTTTTATGTCTAATAATAATTTTAGAAATATTACTCCATACACAAGAGGGGATAAATTGTGGAGGTTTGTAAAATGTTGAGTTAAAGCAGAATCATTTGGAAAATTAGAGTTTGAAAATATTTTGTAAATTAAAAAAGTAAATATGTAGCTGAATAAAAAGATAAATGGAAAACCAACGGAAAAACAATAAAGTAGAGAGAGAGAGAGAGAGAGAGAGAGAGAGAGAGAGGAAAAACAATAAAGTAAAGAGAGAGAGAGAGAGAGAGAGAGAGAGAGATAAAATATTTATACAAGTTTGGCCTAAATTGACCTACTCATGTCCCCAAGAATTATTCTTGAGAGTATCCACTAATCTTGAGAGCTTTTAGAAGGATGTTACCACAAAATTCTTTATACAATGAAATGAAGTTTAAAGGCTGACATCCAACCAAACAACAGATGGAGTTTAAAGTGATTATCCTTTAAACCAAATAGAGATTTTCCACTGGCTAATCTCGAACCACAGTGGAGTTTTGAGTTGGCTATCCTCCAAACCAATATGGAGTTTTAAGTTGGAAATCTGTGAACCATGGTTTTACATAGGTTGACTTCTGAATCGAGATGATATTTCATATAGGATAATCTCGAACTAACTGAGATTTTAAACTAGACTAAACTCATGAACCAATGTGAGATTTTAGACAGGCTAATCTTGAACCGATAAATATTTTAACTAAGATGAGCTCAAGAACCATTATGGAGATTTTATTAGATGATCTTTACGAACTAAAAGAGATATTTTATTCTTATAGAAACTCACAAACCAAATAGAATTCCTGAGACAACCCCCCAAAACAAACAAGAGCTTTTACTAATTTAGCCTGTAACCAAACAACTTCCTGTGGAAGAATATTTTATTCAATAGATAATACACTCTTGGTAAATTAAAATTAATCCATCATATAAAACAATGATACTCACTTAGACAGAAAAGCACTCTCGAAGCACTAAGACAAAATATATGTGAGAAACCGAGAGATTTGTAGAAAATGGTAGAGACTATGAAAGTGAGATCAAAGCTTATTTTCTGGATGAAATGAAATTATAGATAAGCCATCTATTTATAGTCTAGACTGGGATTTAAATTTGGAAATAATTCATGGGCAAATTAAATGCCATAATTGAATAGGTTGATCAATTATTGACCCTCTAATAATTGATTGTTCAAGCCACAAATGGAAGATTTTGATATTTAGTTGTTGCCAATAATTAAGAGAATGTCTCAATTTATTACCAAGTGAAAATAATTGATTAGGTGATTAGGTATAATTTATTATTTAGTTGTAAGAAGTCATACAATTAATTAGACAATCCTCTAATCGGTTGGCTAGGTCTTAAAAACACTTTTCAGGTAGTTTTAATAAAATATGTGAGGTTTCTTAAATGTTTGTAGTGTGTGGTTTTGCCTTAATATTTCCAAAAGTACCCTTGTGCCTTTATAAGAAACTGGTCACTCAAGCGGATATGACCAGGCGAGCTTTCACACTTCTTGTCTTTCATAACTCTAAAGCTTCAAGTCTTGACACAGTTATCTTTGACTTTAGCATCATACAAGAGTCTTGAGTCTTCTAGATTTATGAGGCTTGATATATCTTCAACTTTATTACCATCATCAAAGAGTTAATAGGACAAACCACCAACGAAACTTGAAAGAGAAGTCTTCACTTCCAAGACATGACTCGATTTTCAAGAGCATCTTTAAAAAAACTTTATTTAAGAAGATAGCTTGATAAAACATATTGAGAATTTTCGATCTCATAAGTTATCTTCAATAAACAATGACCTCACTAGATATCAAATGTTGTCATCGGCAAAACCAAATAGCTAATCAGTTGATTACAACTTTTCTATCAACCGGCTTCATTACCTTTGATCACGTTGACAATACCCGCAATCACATAGATCCATAATAATAAAAAGACATTTTTTTGTTATGTTTGTTTTCCAACATAATAAAGTCCCTATAATAACTAGTATGTTTAATGAAATATTAAGTGTGATTTAATCATGAGATTCTAATAAACATAAGGACATTATTCTTAAAGTATATATGGTCAAGCTTTATTATGAAGTTGGATAACATTAAAGCATTGAGACTATTATGTGGATAGATTGATGGTCACATCTCATGTATCATGGATAAAGAGTTATCAAATCTTTATGTAGGTATGAATATTAGGGTTAATATTTATATTGGATTGATCCATCATGAGAATACTACATAAAATTTATGCAAGTATCATAATTTATTCTCAAGGTGATAGTGGTGTGATTCTTTCAACCTAAAACCATTATGGAACCTAGATGTGGAGTAATGTACTTTATAGCTAAGCAAATATAGTCCGTAATAGAGTGACCATAAATATGGTTAATGAGTACTCCTCAAATCATGACGAGGGACATGATTGACCTAAATGGAATTTGCCCATCCTACCTAACAAGATATATGTCTAAAGGCCCAATATAGAATTGGACAAAGGTGACATGATCAATGCCTTGTTTTCAATATAGACAATAGGAAAAACGTTAATTATACACATAAACATTATCACAGGAATGTTTTTTGGGCCACATAACATTTTCGTAACTTTGGTAGTAGTGATGTATCGCTAGATACCGCTCATATTCTAACATAGTCAATATGGGTATTTTGTCCAAATTTGGGCATGTTCGGGTGGGTACTCGCATATGAGTTATATTTTCATTCCTAGATACATGTATAGACATTCTTACTTTGAGGGGCCACGAAGCATATTTTCCCTATCCAACCAATTTTAGAAATATGTGCAAATATATTTTTATTTATACTGAAACTATAGTAATCTACAACTCTATTTCTTTTAAGAAATAAAGAGGATCTTGTTCTGGACCGGCCAAAGGACCTAATACCAAGGCGTTATCCGTATCAATCCACTATACTCAATTCAATATATAAAATAGTTCATATGCTATGAGAATGTACACAAACTCCGATCTCTAATTTCATTATACTCATCTTAAACCTTGAATTGACATAGGCGTTGAAGTGCTAACCATGCAGGCCACCCTACACCATCATAAAAGAGATCAAAGACACCTTTCAAGATTTACTATTATCCAAATCTCTCTATTTTTTGTTCCTTCATGAAGCCGAAATCCATATTTAGTTCCCTAACACAACAATGGTACCTTATATGGGAATCTACTTCTTATTCCTACGACTTCCATGATTTCAGATCCAATTTCCAATTATCTAGTTCGTAGACTTCTTAGGTTATCGAATTTGAAATGCATTCAACTATAGATTCCAATGATATCCATAAATCAAAATCACTTTTCAGTTTCATCGTTTATAACTCCTTCAGATCTCATAATCGAGAGCGCTCAGGAGCGAACATGGAGATCCGCCGTAGTTGATTCGATAAATCACTATTTTTTCCTCAACCCCCCGCCGTCAAGATCTCTGATTTCCTTGAGAAATACACATAACAATGGAAGAAAATATTTCATATCCAGATCTAAGGTTCCCCCAGGGTATGAAGGCAATTTTTATGAAGGTCGGGCTAAAGCCTCGCAGTCCACCATCTAGCCTAGTTATGCCCACACTTTCCGCCATGGCCGGGGTGACTACTTAGGCGTCATCTTCAAGATACCACATGTTTATAGTTAATGACGCTCAGATACTACAAGTTCATAGTTAATATCGAGCGTCGGTCTCACCTCGAAGGTATCACGGGAGATCAACAACACTCAAGAATCATTTCGGGTTTGATAATCCATTGATCTACTTAAGGTAGATGCCCACTTTGGGGTAGAAAAAGAATTTGTAGACTCTCAACCCACTGAGCAAAAAGTTCCTCACTGAAGCACTAGAGAGAGCAATTCAGCGAGCCCAAAATTAAAGGACAACCTTAATCTACATTCTCCATAGTAGTCGACCTCCCAAGCATGCATTAGAGAGTAGAGGCAAGCCAAGGCACATCAATACCCAATCCAACTAAGTGAGACACTTTTAAGAAATGAGTCTCACCTTAGATCTCTTAGTAGAATATTCTACCTTGGATCCCTAGGAAGAGACAGACAACAAAGACCTCAGACACTGTCCAACCAACGAAGACACACTGAAATGTTAAGTGCATTCAACCTAGAGCCCCAGAGAAAGAGCAACGACCTCAGACCTCAGACACCATCTGACCATTTTGAGGTCACCATCGAGGGTTATTCACCCTGACGATTATTTATTTATTTGTAACGAATTTAATTCATTATTAACATGAAGATGAATATATATATATATATATATATATATATATATATATATATATATATATATACACACACACACACACACACACACATACCTATGCCGTGTGATTCTTTGTCTCTTTATGCTAGAAAATATGGAATAGAGGAACAAAAATAAAGAGTATGTATACATTTCTGATACAGACTTAATGCACTTATGTGATTCAAATACGACTTCAGTGTATTCTGAGCCTATTCTGTATCAAATATAAACTTAGTGCATATATATGATTCTGATACGACTTTAAATGCATCATTTGCATGAATGATTGTGTATCTGATACGGACTTAACACATTTATGCGATTCTGGTATGTCTTAAAGAACACTTTATGCTCTGTTGTGTATCTGATATAGACTTAACACACTTCCGTGATTTTGATACGACTTAAGCACATTTTATGCCATATTGCGCATCAGATGTAGACTTAACGCACTTCTGTGATTCTGATACGGCTCAAATGTACACCTAGGACATGAGTCCTATTAAACACATTTATGCATAGCTGACGCACCCCTCTCTCCCCCCTCAGATCTAGCCAATCCCAAGACGTATGTAGTAGAACCTGGAGATGTCCACCTCGTTCTGAGCCAAGTCTCAGAGGGCAGGGATGAGGATCTTACCCTTGGTTGGGAAATGGTCCTCTATGAAGTGGAGCATAATACAAAGTATGACTACATAACTCCGACTTCACTGGCTCGAAGCATCACTCAAGAAAAGCAAACAAACCACTAAATGAAATATATAAACTAATACACTACTATGGAAACCGTAAAAAATGGTAGCTGACATCATTCAATGCATCGAGTTGTAAAAAGAAACAAAATTTTGGAAACACTCTCTCCATATCATTATAGTCAAATGTGTTGTTTCTTTCATAAAGTAAAAGGAAGTAAAGGCTCTTGTGCCCAAAACAGGTATCTCGCCATGGCTAATGAATGTTGGTGATCTGGCCTAAACTCTCAAGTGAATACAGATTCTGCAGGGTATAAAAACTAGCCCCAGAGTTACCATGATTCATAAACAACGATACTAATAGAGCAAAAGTCAGCACAAGGCTTGAAAGTTAACGAAACTTGAATCATCAAGGTAAAATATTTTATTTATTTATTACACCTAAGGCACAAGAGCCTGGGAAGCTTTGCAGGAAATAAGTAATACAAACTAAAATAAAATCAAGTTGAAGCATTGGGATCACCTCTCTAATTCACCCCAGGAGCGTACTTAAAAGGGTCTAGCGCCTCGACAAAAATCAGAGAATCAGAGAAGAACTTCCTCGCCTGCTCCACAACTTATTCTCAGACTCCGAGTTGTCCCACATGGTATGTTGAAGAGCATTATGGAGTGCCCTCCTGAGACCGACCACCCCATCTTGAAGAGCTTTCAAGGCCTCTGTATCTTTTTGGTACCCTTCCACTTGGAAAGCCTTCTCCTCAATGTAATTAGAATCATCCTTGTATCACTTCTTTGTATCTTGGAGAGAACCATCCAGTTCAGTCATACAAGTCGTTAGGGTTGAAGGGAAGCCATGTACTTTCATAGCCTCACTCAAAGAGTTAGAATCCTTAACTTCCTCTTGTAGAGAAAAAAGATCCTTTTGCGTATTAGTGAACTTTAGTTCCATGGCTTCGACCTTCCCCTTCCAAGTATACCTCTCCTTGAAGGGACTACGCAGAGACAAAACATCATCTCGTCCAGTAGAAATGATAGAAAAAAGAGAAGTAACTTTGAATATGATGTGAGCAAACTCTGAAGCCATTTCCATCATATCCCACTTAGGGAGATTTTGGATGAAGGATAAATATGACATTGAGACAATAGCAACAGACTCCTCAGAAGTGCGTGGAAGTCGGGAAGAGAAATATCAAGTATCTTTATAAAGGGTGTCGCCTCCCCAAAAGCATCATCCTCAGCGACACAAGTTAGTTTTGGAGAAGCATCAATTCGGGGAGATGGATGTTCCATCTCCTGGGGCCTTCTTGTCAGAACTAGTGGCGATGTTAGTTTCCTACCGTCAAAGTGGTTATGACTTTCGTAAGAATGTCCACCTCGAACACAAGAGCCTAATTTTTTACAGTCGGGGTAGGAGATGTAAGTTCATAGTGCACAATCTAAGGGGGTGAATTAGACTTGCTGGATTTTTCTTGATATTTAAGCAAGTTCCTTTTCTTTTTTAATTTTTTGGTTTAGAATATGTAGTGGGTGTTTTGAATGATGAATAACAGAAAATTAAAGTGAATAAAGTAAATAACACAAGTATATATCCTTGTTCCCCTTTCCAACTAAGGGTGCATCTAGTCCCCTCACACCTAGTGAGGGATTTTCGCTATTGTTAGATCTTCGTACAAGCCTACCACTAAGACTTATCTTACAATCTTCTAACAACAACAAAGAAGCACACCACTTTCTTCATTTTAAAACACCAAAAACTATGGGGTACTTTGAATCAAATATATTCAAATGACTTTTTTACAACAGTAACCAACAAGTTGATGATCACACCAAACAATAATGGTGAAGAAACAATACAACCTTGTATAGAATTTTGAGTAATTATTGAAGACTTGACTTGAATTCCAAGAATGAAAAATTGATCTTATCTTTATCTTGATCACAATCCAAACATATATACTTAAATGCTCAGTATAATATGAATGAAACTTTTTTCATTAAAAGTAAATTTATGCATAAAGTTTCATTTTTGATGGATATATGAACACTTGAAAATTTTGTTTGAATTATGTAAAAGTGATGTATGAAAGAGGTTATTTCGAATTATGAATTTTGAACCTTTATATACATCATAAAATACCTATATGAATTGATGCATATGTTTAGAAACATTACCATGAAGATTTGCAGTCTTTTAGACTCGTGTTGGTTCAGATAAAAACATTATTCTTCAGGTGTATTCAGTTACCAAAAACCTATAACCCGTTACACCTCAACAATGTTAAAATTTTTAAGATTTTTCGTACCTATAATCGGTTACAGGTTTTGTGTAACCGATTATACTTGTGATGAAAGTGATAAAAAATTATTTTCCATGGCATGGATCAAAAGGCTTAATTTAATATGATATAAGAAACTTTGAGATGAATACGAATGATAATTTATGAGCCATTAAGATATATAATATGAATTGTAATGCATACTTTTACCATATTGATATTTTCCTTTGATTTATATAGCTTATAATCCCTTGAGCTTGATTGTGCTAGCCTTCATTATTTTTCTTCTTAGACAAGCTTTTGTCTTCTTTTTGTTAATGTGTTTGTCTTTATCAAAACTTTAACCAAGGTCAATAAGAACTCTTTTTCACATGAGAAGGGGTCGGAGCAGGAGTGTGGGTAGAAGAAGAACTCCCGGTATTCATCACAACCCGAATACCTTGAGCATCAACAAAGATGTAGAACATGTTCAACTTGCTTATTTATCCATGTTATCTGGTAAACGCAATCATGCATGTTAAAAAAAACCGGAAGACTCCGCAATCACCAAAGATTTCCCTCATCTTCTTAAAATCATTTGTACTCAAGATATCATGAGTATCAATATGCATTCTCCTCACTTCGGTAGGGGGAATCTCATTGGAGTCGAACCCTTTTTCATAACCAAGTCCCTGAAACCATGATTGTATTTCCTCCTTCATTATCACCTCGTCTAGTGAGAGAAAACCTGACTTGGTATAATAGGAGTGAACATACCGATTAAAGTGGAGCTTAGACCAATATTTTGGATACAAAAAGTGATAGTAGTAAGGAGAATCGACATGGGTATATCATCAAATAGAGTGAGTTATAGGAGTGAAGGGCTTCACCAATACGAAACGTCATAGAAAATCGCCTCAATCTAGAGTAAATGGTTTGAACCACCTATGGATCAGATGGAAGTAAATGAGCCTTCAATTGAAAAAGTTATATGGGGAGGTACGCATCAGATGAAAAGATCGAAGAATAAATGAAGATATGGAATATGGACCCTGGCATGGGTTATTTTTTCGCCAATATATATAAGGGCATATAACAACCCAAATGAATAAGTTTCTTCCTCCAAGGAAGTCTTAGACATCCCTTCTGACCCAGAACCGTCAGATGTTTATATAATTTCTGGTCCTATGTGGCCACTATTAAGGGAATGATGATGAGAATCATGGGACGACCCAGATGAAGTTTCCACCTCGGAACCACTCACTAAATTTAAAATATTATCACTCATCCTTACTAATGAAACATGAAATGCTGAAAGTAAAGCTGGAGTTAGAAGGGTACCTGGTTATAAAAGATCAATGAAGTAGGATGAAGGATACAAGAGAAAGCTTTAAGTGAAACTCTAAATCACTTTTAGTTATATTCTTAAAGAAGAAGAAACAAAAACATTTTTCTAGAAAAGTATCTGAAAGCTTTAAAGCTAAAAGGTTGCAAAAACTTCCAAATACTCAACTCACCCTATTTATAAGTAATGGACGCTAAAAGATCAAGACCAACTATGAACAAAGATCACAAGATCAACGACTAAAATTCTACTCATGGGAACATGCCAAACTCAAGCTCACTTAAGAACTCTATGAATTACGCCACACCCTAAGTGGTCACATCATCGCACGTGTCAAGAATGGATGACAAAGCGTCCTAATGGTGGAACCGCGTTAAATGTGTTTGTTCCCCATTACTTTTTCAAAACTGATCTCAAGTGATTCAATTCTATTCCACACAAGACTGTTGGTTTTATGTGTTGGCATCAATTTTGGTAAAACTTAGTGTTATCACAAGATGTCACGCGTGTTGTCTTGACATGTGATATCAGCTTCCTGCAGGTTGTTTAGATATGGTTGTGCAGGAGTTAGCCAAGATGTCAAACCCGATGTTAAGACATGTGCTTACAAAATATTCAGTCCAAATGTTATGTGTTTTGTTGTTGCGCTTTTCATGCAAATCTTTGTGTGCTTATGTGGAGATTGCATGCGTTATTCAAGGAGTAATTCTATTTAAAACCAGAATGTTCTATTTTCTAAAAAGGAATGATTAGCTGTTGTTTCTTAGGAGATACGCAATTAAAATAGAATTAGGGTTTCATGCTGCCCAGGCCCATTCAAAAAGCTTCTATTTAAAGGCCATGTAAAACCTGTTTTACACACACAAGATACTAACGATGAAGTGAGAGAGTCTTAGGGTTTTAGTCTTGTGTGAGCTTGTGTATTGTGAGCCATTCATTCATCTTGTTGATGTATGAATTGGACTGAGTTTTGTGTTGTAATTTGTCCATTTTAAGCTTTGAAGTACGAGTGTATTTGTTTACTTGATTGAAGCTTTTAAGCAAGATCAAGTATGTGTCCTTGAAGTGTGTCTTCTTTCTTTGTATTATTTGTTCTAGTATCACTGTTGTGATTGAGGGGGAGTGAGTAGGGTCTCATATCTAAAAGTTCTTAGATAGAAGTCACACGGGTAGAGATTAGGTGAAAAGACTGTAACTTGAAGTTGTTTACTGAGAGTTTTTGAACTAATTCTGTTTAGTGAATTTCCTTCCTGGCTTGGTAGCCCCCAGACGTAGGTGTGTTTGCACCGAACTGGGTTAACAATTGCTTGTGTCACTGTTTAAATTGTTTCTCTGTTTTTGTTCAGATATTAGTGTCATGACATTACCTTCGACATCTCATATCTGATACCAGAATTTCAATTGGTATCAGAGCAGGCATCCTGCTCTAGCTCTGGGTGAAAAATCTTGAGACGTTACTTTCTGGTACTATGGATAGAGACGGAGGATCTATGCACAGACCACCAATTCTGGATGGATCTAATTAGGACTACTTGAAACCTCGAATGGTAGCCTTCCTGGAATCGTTGGATAATAAGGCTTGGAAGGTTGTTCTAATAGGCTGGGAACATCCCTTCACTACAAAGGATGAAGAAGCTAAAAATGATAAGAAGCTTGAGGAAGAATGGACCAAGGAGGAGGATGAACTAGCTCTTGGAAACTCTAAAGCATTGAATGCTATATTCAATGGGGTTGATAAGAACATCTTCAGAATAGTGAACAATTTTGAGGTGGCTAAAGATGCTTGGAATATTCTCAAAACCACTCATGAAGGTACCTCTAGAGTGAAGATGTCTAGATTGAAGTTGCTTACTACAAAGTTTGAGAATTTGAGGATGAAAGAAGATGAAAGTATTCATGACTTCCATATGAATATCCTTGAAATTTCTAATGCCTCAAGAGCCCTGGGTAAGAAGATGTCAGATGAAAAGCTTGTGAGGAAAATTCTCAGATCACTTCCCAAGAGATTTGCCATGAAAGTGACAGCCATAGAAGAATCTCAAGATATCTGCAAGATGAGAGTGGATGATCTAATTGGATCTCTCCAAACATTTGAGTTGGGAATGAGTGATGGATCTGAAAAGAAAGTCAAAAGCATAGCCTTTGTGTCAAACACTGAAGATAAAAAAGAAGAAAGTAGTTAGGATACTGATGAAGATATGGCAAATGATTTAGCGTTACTTGGAAGACAATTCAACAAAATCCTGAAGAGGATGGATGTGAGGTCAAAGTCTAATGTCAAGAACAACTCATTTGACATCAGTAGGCCCAATGATGCTGGAAGAAGAACAAAATCTGAAGAAAAATCCAGACAGGGCAAAGGAATTCAGTGCCATGAATGTGAAGGGTATGGTCACATTAGAGCTGAATGTGGGACCTATATCAAGAAACAGAAAAAGAGTCTTTCTGCTACCTAGTCTGATGATAATTCTGAAAGTGAAACAGAAGCAGAATCTGCCAATCTTGTGACTGCCTTGACTGGGAGATGGGATCCTGATGAAGACTCCAGTGATGATGAATTGACCTTTGATGAATTAGCTACTTCTTACAGGAAGCTGTGTTTCAGAAGCGAAGAAGTGTGTCAACAAGTGGAGAATCAGAAGAAAGTGATAACTCAGCTAGAGACTGAGAGGACAAAACACTTAGAAACCATCTTTAAGTTGAAGATTGAAGTTGTGTTCCTGAATTCCAAACTGGATGAGATGACAAAGTATGTCAGAATGTTAAACAGTGGATCTGACACCTTAGATAAAATCCTCCAGGCTAGAAAGATGGCAGGAGACATGATTGGCCTTGGGTTCAATGAATCCTCTCTTGACTGTAGTCCCACTGGTAGCAAACCAAAGATGTCACATAAGGTGTCTCAATATCACAAGGAAAGACAACATAAAGGAAAACACCAAAGATGGAGATGTCATTACTGTGGGAAATTTGGTCACATAAAACCATTTTGCTTTAGGCTGTATGGTTATCCTAGTCCTACTCATCAACCTAGACCCAAACAACACATCCCTGCTAACAGAAAACAGTGGGTTCCTAGGGATGGTGCTACTAACTTGATAGCTCACACTTCCTTTAGAGTCTCAGCCAAAGAAGATTGGTACTTTGACAGTGGATGCTCCAGACACATGACCGGAAACAAAAACCTGCTGGTTGACCTTCAATCCCATGTCACCAACTATGTAACTTTTGGTGATGGAGAAAAGGGTGAAATCAATGGGATTGGAAAGATGAACTGCCCTGAAGTTCCTAACCTTGATAATGTGTTGCTTGTTAAAGGATTGACTGCAAACCTAATCAGCATCAGTCAACTATGTGATCAAGGTCTAAATGTGAACTTCACAAAAACTGAATGCTTGATTACTAATTCAAAAAATGAGGTGATCATGATAGGAGTCAGATCTAAGGACAACTACTATATGTGGATTCCTCAAGAAACTAGCTATTCATCCATATGTGCTCTAGCTAAAGAAGAAGAAGTGAAACTATGGCATCAAAAACTGGGGCATCTGCATCTTAAAGGAATGAAGAGGATCATATTTGTTGAAGCTGTCAGAGGAATCCCAAAATTAAAGATTGAAGAAGGAAGAGTATATGGTGAATGTCAGATTGGAAAGCAGACAAAGATGTCACATTAAAAGATCAAACATGACACCACATCTAAAGTGCTGGAACTTCTCCACATGGACTTGATGGGACCTATGCAGGTGGAAAGTCTTGGTGGGAAAAGGTATGCTTATGTTGTGGTGGACGACTTCTCCAGATATACCTTGGTGAATTTTATAAGGGAAAAATCTGATGTGTTTGATATGTTCAAAGATCTTTACCAAAGACTTCAAAGATAAAGAGAGAGTCATGTTATCAGAATCATAAGTGATCATGGGAAAGAATTTGAGAACAGTAAATTTCCTGAATTCTGTTCATCTGAAGGGATTGGTCATGAGTTATCTTCTCCCATTACCCCTCAGCAAAATGGTGTGGTGGAAAGGAAAAATAGAACTCTCCAAGAATCTGCTAGAGCTATGATTCATGCTAAGAAGTTGCCTTACCACTTCTGGGCCGAAGCTATGAACACGGCCTGTTATGTTCACAACAGAGTAACCTTGAGAAAAGGGACCTCAACCACTTTATATGAAGTATGGAAGGGAAGAAGATCTACTGTCAAATACTTCCATGTGTTTGGTAGTAAATGCTATATCCTGGCTGATCGTGAACAGAGGAAAATGGACCCCAAGAATGATGAAGGAATATTTCTAGGCTACTCAACAAACAACAGAACCTTTAGAGTGTTTAATTCCAGAACAAAAGTTATGGTGGAGTCTATCAATGTTGTTGTTGATGATCAAGAGACTGATGTCACAGACGATGTTGAAACATTTTTGAATGATGCCCCAGCTGATCTCCTGGACAAAAGTAGTGAGAGTGAGTCCACTCAAGCTGAACCTGAAGCTGATAAAGTTAATAAGGGACCCTCAATCAGAATTCAGAAGGATTATCCTAAAGATCTCATTATAGGAGACCCAAATAAAGGGGTCACCACTAGATCAAGGGAAGTGATCTGACACGCCTGTTTTGTATCCAAGATTGAGCCTACGAATGTTAAAGAAGCCTTAACTGATGAATTTTGGATCAATGCCATGCAGGAAGAGTTAGGCCAATTCAAGAGAAATAAAGTATGGGAATTGGTTCCAAGACCTGAAGGAATAAATGTTACTGGAACAAAGTGGGTTTACAAGAATAGATCTGATGAAAAAGGTGTGGTTACTAGAAATAAAGCAAGATTGGTAGCACAAGGATACACTCAAGTTGAAGGAGTTGACTTTGATGAAACATTTGCTCCTGTAGCTCGTCTGGAGTCCATTAGATTATTGCTAGAGGTGGCATGTATTCTGAAGTTTAAAATGTTCCAAATGGATGTGAAAAGTGCCTTCTTAAATGGCTACTTGAATGAGGAAGTATATGTTGAACAACCAAAGGGATTCATAGACCCAAATCTTCCAAAGCATGTGTATAAGTTGAGGAAAGCTCTTTATGGGTTGAAACAAGCTCCTAGAGCTTGGTATGAGAGACTCACAGTGTTTCTCATTGACAATGGATATAGGAAGGGAGGCATTGATAAGACTTTATTTGTCAAAGATGAAGGAGGAAAGCTCATGGTCGCTCAGATCTATGTGGATGATATTGTGTTTGGTGGGATGTCAAGTAAAATGGTTCAACATTGTGTTGAGCAAATGCAATCTGAATTTGAAATGAGCCTTGTTAGGGAACTAACCTATTTTCTTGGCCTACAAGTCAAGCAGATGGAAGATTCTATCTTTCTATCTCAAAGTAAATATGCCAAGAATATTGTTAAGAAGTTTGGCATGGAGAATGCAAGCCACAAGAGGACATCTGCTCCTACTCATCTGAAAGTGTCTAAAGATGAAATGGTGTCAGTGTGGATCAAAGTCTCTACAAAAGCATGATAGGAAGTCTGCTATATCTTACAGCAAGCATACATGACATTGCTTTTGCTGTAGGTGTTTGTGCTAGATATCAAGCTGAACCAAAGGTGAGCCATATAAACCAAGTGAAAAGGATCCTGAAATATGTCAATGGCACTTGTGACTATGGGATGCTATACACTCATGGATCTGAATCTGTGATGTCTGGATATTGTGATGTTGATTGGGCTGGAAGTGTTGATGATAGGAAAAGCATATCAGGAGGATGCTTCTTCTTGGGGAACAACTTAATATCACGGTTCAGTAAGAAGCAAAATTGTGTCTCTCTGTCTACTGCTGAAGCTGAATACATAGCAGCTGGAAGTAGTTGTTCTCAACTGGTGTGGATGAAACAAATGTTGACTGAATACAATGTCTCACAAGATGTCATGACATTGTATTGTGACAACCTGAGTGCCATAAACATCTCAAAGAATCCTATTCAGCACAGCAAGACCAAACATATTGATATATGTCACCATTTTATTAGAGAACTTGTGGAGGATAAGATTGTAGTCTTAAAGCATGTTGCTACTGAGATGCAGTTAGCTGATATTTTTACAAAGGCTTTGGATGCAAATCAGTTTGAAGTCCTGAGAGGAAAATTAGGGATTTTCATTTATGAAGACTTGTAGCAATTAATATGGAGTGGAAAAAGTAAGCAAATTAGTGTCTATGTGGCTAAAATAAAGCGCCCCCATTATGGTAAATCATCACCTAGTTTTGGAAATACCATCTATTACGTCTTCACACGTGTAGCGGTGTATTCGTCACTTTATGATTTATTGACTAAATCAAAAGCTAAGCATACAAAGATAGAGTCGCCACCGCACTTTTATTTATCCAAAGGAATGGCTAAAAAGCGAACAAAAGCCTAAGAAGTTTTACAAAGAAAACTAATAAAAGGGGTACAGAGATTTGGGTAAGGGGGTAATTATGCAAAGGGAAGGTGTTAGGCACCCAATGCATCCTAGGTACTCCTAGGGAACCCTTTTCACAACTTGTTGTATCAGATGATTGTTTATGAAAATATTTATTGTGCAAACATTGATTGGGAGGATGAGAGAAGAATATACAAATTTTATTATTTTTGTGTTTGGATGGATGAAACCCATTGCCTATGTACCTTTCATTAAAGATAAGGATCAAAACGCTGTAGTTCGGCTAAAAGATTTCCAAAAAAAGTAAGTGGATTGATTTTAAACAAAAGCCCTAAGGTCTTTCATTATCCACGGGAGAAAACTCAACCTATACAACCACAAGTCCACCATGTGAGAACAACTTCAACTTGCTAGTGAGGGATTATGCCCTATAATAAGCAAGGAAGTCTTACAATTCAATCACTAAGGACAAAAAGGTGAGATTCACATCAACCACTAAGATAATTGAGATCTATGGCTAATGTACAAAAACTTATCAAGAAGTGGACAAGGGCCACAAAAAGCAATTGAGTGAGTGAAATTAACCAATTAGGAGTATTTACAAAAATGGTCAAAGTTGACATTAGATTCAATTCAGAAGAAGTATTGTGAAAATGAAGTTTGAAAATCAGAGGCTTAAGGCCTAGGTTTCTAGTTTGAAAATAGATGAAAATGTTTGCACAAAGTTTTCTGGTTTGGGTTAAAGATGCAAGTGGGGCTTGTAAGGAAACAAAAGGTGAGGATGAGGAGTAAAACTTCATTAGGAGTTCCTCTCTTGAGATCATATGTAGATGATCCAAGTAAGTACCATCCTTTGGAATAAGCAACAAAGCAATAAGCGAGCAAGCAGGTTCAAAGAGAACAAAGCTGGAAATGGAGTGCCAATAAATGGTCTTACGTCCAACTCCGAAAACAAATGGGAAACGGAGTGCCAATAAATGGTCTTACGTCCAACTCCACGAAAAGTAACAGGATAGGAAACAGATAGCCAATCAATGGTCTTATACCTGACTCCACAAAAGACAAAATAAAATAGGAAATGGAGTGTCAATCAATGGTCTTACACCTGACTCCTCAAACAAAACAGATAACAAATGCAATAACAAAATGCAAACAATATGCAAAAGCAACATGAAGGATGCACAAGTAAGCAAACAATCAATCAATTAGCACACACTATACACAATCAAAAGGCTCATACAAGGCTGGGCTTTAGTCAAGGGGTCATATCAACATCGACAAACAAACCAGATATGTAAGGATGGTCAGGCTCTTAACCTCTAACATTGAGAGTTAGGGTGAGCAGATGAAATGGGAAATGAGGGTTAGACCTCACAGCTCTTAACCCTGGCCGGGGTGAGCTTGAATCAATAGAAAGTGTGGGAGTCCAGAATGAGGAACTCTACTCCACAATGACTAATTCTATATACAAGATTTTGGGTTTTATTCAAAATGCATCAACACATGGTGTGAGCAATATGAAAGACTCAACTGAATAGCAGGGGATGGATTGCACATCCCTTCTATCTGCCAATTGCCTCTTAAGAGGACTTAACCTGCTTGGCACAAATATAAACAATCAAATACATGGCCTCTTAAGGAGGGCTTCAGACAGGTGCCTGCCAAAAACAGCAGGTCTTCCAGACTACATGGAGAAAAGAAGTTACCTAAGTGGTATGCCAACCACAAGCAAAGCAAAGCAACTCAAATAATGAGTTAAAGCGGCTAAAATACCTGTAAGAAAAGCTTAACCAGTCAATATTTACATTCAGACAAATCAAACAATCAACAACAGTCAGACAACCAATCATCAGACAACAATGGTGCAAGGCATAAGATGCAAGCAAACTAAATTGATTCACCATCCAAAAGACCTACAAAACAGCAAGGTTAGTCAACCAAAATAACTTGTATCTCAAGTGATGAGATCATATCAACCAATGTGGCTAATTGCTTGAAACCTGAAATGCAAAGCTCAAATTGTGAGTTCAAACCCCTAGGGCAAAGCCTAGGGTCAAAAGTGAATCAAAAAGCCAAAAAAGCAACCAAAATTCAACATGAAGCATGTTTAAACAAGCAAGAACATGTACTAACAAGGACCAAGTCAAAATCATCAAGCAACATCATTTCATGAGCATGAGAAGGCAAGGCAAGCAAGAGGTGCATACAATTGATCATTAAGAATGAAAATTCCATGTTAAAACAGAAATGACTCAAACAATTCTAGAAATTTTCATGAGCATACAATATGTCCAACACAATCATCATGCCAAAAATTATAATCAACAGAGGTCATTTGACATGGATACAAAAATGCACAAGCTAGACATCCAATTGTGTGACACAAATTGTCACACCTAAAGTACATGTGTCCCAAACAGAGAAGGAAATAGCAAAAAATGCCAAATAAAATCTCACGAATCCATCAACATGTTAAGAATCATCATGCAAAATTTCATGGCAATTGGATCATGTATGAGCATTTTATGATAGGATGAATGAAGCAATGTCACAAAAGCATACATGTCCACATGATCAGCCACAATTCAAATTCCAGAAATGGTAAAATCATGAAACCAAAACCATAAAATTATAGACATTCCAAGGATCAAGTAGCAAAAAATCTGGAATTAATTGGATCATTTTTCAAATTGATATGAATTTTTGAAGTTGGCAAAAAAATATGAAATCAACATGGATCATGTACATGTAATTATGGAGGGAAAGGTTAAAATGAGAATTAATTTGAAAATGATGTTGCTAGGCGGAATCGAAGCGAGGGAGTATGAAACGCAGTAGTTTCATTTAAGTGCTGGCGCGTCCAGTCAGCAAGTCAAGGCTTATGTGGCTCTGGTCAAAGGATGCTAGGCCAATCAAATATCCACGAGGACGCTCGCATGGCACACAACTAGGACAAACCCTAGCGCTTAAAGCCTTGAACCAGACGGTGGCGGTCTGGGCGGAAAACACCGTCTTCCTCGCGAAGACGGCGGAGGAACAGTGTGCATCCACAGAATTTTTTCCAGAATTCAATAAAAATGATATCAAATGAAAGCTTATGCAACATAGATTACAGATCGAGCAACATTTCATCAAAACAAGCCATGGATAATGAGATTCGAGCAAAAACATTATGACATACAAAACTTTAATCAAGCATATCTCAGCCATTTCTCATCCATTTTTAATTCTAAAAGCATCAGCAAAATCAGCATTCAAAGATCTACATAAACATGTCAATGGATTGAAGAATTATGAGATTCAAAAACTTGACCTCTTGAAGAGCAGTTCCTGAAAGCGCACGATTCAAGGCTTCAAATGATCCAAATCAACTCCTGAGATGATAACTTGAAGCTTTGTGCAGTAATTGAGGCTTGGCACGACCTAAATCCAGCTCAGATTTGAACTTCCATGTATGTGTTCTTGAACTTGCACAGCACGATTCTGGTCCAAATTTGATGATCCAATGCTTGATCTATACTAAATCAACACCAGAGAACAAGAATATGGAAGAAAATTGAAGGCTTACGTGGAAGAAATTTGAATTTTGGTTGAGAGAAAAAAATGGAGGGAAATTCAATCTAGATCTAGAAATGGTGAATCCCTTGAAATTCTGTTAGGATTATGTATTTATATGATGTCCTAATCCTACTGAAACACTTAATTAAGCTTGGTTAATGGTGATTAGCAAAAATAAGGTGTATGGCAAAAAATTGAAAATTGGTGGTGTATGGAGCATGCATACGTGAACAGTACCCAATGTAAGCTCAAATGCACTTAAAATCATTTTATCAACACAATGGCAATGGAAATTAGTCCATGTAATGCACCATTTTTAAATTTTCAAATTTCCCTCCAAAATGGGCATGAAATAGCAAATGATCATGTGATAACATTTTATGCAATGTGATGAATGGTTTGGAAACTTCATGTCATGAGAAGAAATATGCAAAAAGGAGCACTCAATTTGGAGTTATGAATCAAAAGTTATGGCCTTTTGAAGTTCTATGTACACTTGGCAATGATTGGATCATATCTCCTCAACCATTCATCAGATGCTCATGATCTTGGACATTTTGGAAATGGGAGAGAGAGATATTCAACTTTCATGTTGGACAAAAATTCATTTGAAGCTTATTTGATGTTGTAAAGTTGAGTTGAAGTTGAACCAAAAACTTTCCATTTTTGGAAACTTGAAATTACAGGTCACTTTCCATTTTGGGAAACTTTTGCACTGGCTTCAAATTCTTCAACATTGACGTTTGACATGATGAATAAGCATTGTTGGAACATGAATGGGATGAAGAAACTCAATTTCTCAATTCAAAACCCACAGTTGACTTTCAGTTGTCTAGCATAGGCCCTTAGATGACCTGAAAATATTCTGATGAACTTGGGCCTCAACCACTTGGGAAATTTGCTCCAAAATGGACCTCTAGCTCATATAAGCTCAAAATAATGATCACGTGATCCATATCTCAATGGAAAATCAATCTCTTGCACAAAGGATTCACTTAATTGCCTTGACCTGTTGACTGCTTAAGCTGCAAGTAACAAAGGTTAATGACATATTTTTGTACATTTTTGGTTAGTGATTAAAAGAAAAGCAATGATGCACAAATGCAAGCAATGCTTGGTGATCAAGAACCACTCTCAATAAAGATCCCACCCACAGGGAAGGAAGCAAGGTGTTCAATGATCCTTGAGGCAATGTAATGCTATGATATGATGCCATGAGGGATCTTAGGGATAAAATTGGGGTCTTACAACACGCTACCCCCATAACCTCACTACCTACTCCAAATCTTCCATCTTCCTGCTCCTTCTTCACACACCTCTGCTAGGGCAACTGCATTTTTTCCAGAAAAACTCCAAAATGTCACAACATCAAGATACTTCTGCTTCAAAAAATACTAAGTCTACTCAAAAGGTTAGCGCCCCTCCCATGGACATTCCCGATGATGAGATTCTGGATGTTGTTCCTCTCTCTGCTATTCCCTACGAGGCCATTGGTTTGAACCAACCCATGGATGCCTCAGCTTCTACATGCCCCAATCAAGGTAACATTTCTAGTATGCCTTCTGGCTCAACTCCTGCCACTAATTCTAAGGAAGATATACACCACACTGATCGTGTTACAAGAAACCTAGTCACTAGAATCCTTAATGAAGGACATTCTGTGAAGGGAGTCTCTACTCCCCTGTCTAAAATGTACCCCTATCTTGAGGTTGAACAACATAGTGAGAAGGATGACAATTCCTCCAGTTCTGAAAAGGTCATGGCTGCTGAAGGGTTGTGCTCTCTATGGTAAACTGTGTCTGATAAAAGAAAATATGTGGCACCTAAAACTGCCAATGCTTCCCACTCTGAGAAGCATGATGATGCAAATGTGGTGATTGATCTAGAGGATGGTAGCTCTAATGATCAAGAGGAAAGTTTACTTCATCACCTAAAGCCAAGTGTGGCTAAACGCATGAAGACTCGAAAATGAAGATCTGTGGCTGAACTTATGTCAGCTAGAAAAACTAGGAAGACTGCTGGTATTGGTCCCTCCAAATCTTGGAGCAAGGTTGAAGTAAAGAAGAGGAAGGTCAGAAAAGATTCTGAGTCTGAAGAGGATGTTGAGGAAGATGTCCCTGACATCTCGCCTGTGAAGAAAACCACTGCTAGGAAATCTCCTGTTAAAGTTCTTGTTGTTCATTTGGATAACATCTCTTTCCATCTTGAGGATGGAGTTGCCAAGTAGAAATTTGTGATTCAAAGAAGGGTGGCTGTGGAAAGGGAGTTGGGAAAAGATGTTGCTGATGTCAAGGAGGTCATGGACCTGATAAAGGTTGTTGGGTTGTTGAAGACTGTGGTTGGGTTCTCTCAATGTTATGAGGGTTTAGTTAAGGAATTCATTGTCAACATTCCTGAGGATATTGCTGATAAGAACAACAAGGAGTTATGCAAGGTGTTTGTGAGGGGTAAGTGTATAACATTCTCTCCCACTATTATTAATAATTTCCTAGGAAGAAAAATTAAGGGTGCAGGTGAATTGGAAGTTACAGACAATATGGTCTGTAGAGAGATTACAGCTAGGCAGGTGAAAGGTTGGCCTATTAAAAAGCATCTTCCTGCTGGGAAGTTGACTGTCAAGTATGCTATATTGCATACAATAGGAGCTACAAATTGGGTCCCTACCAACCATATTTCCACCATTGCTAATACCCTTGGAAGGTTTATTTTTGCTGTTGGAACCAAAGTGAATTTTGACTATGGTAGATTTATGTTTGACAAATCATCAAGCATGCATCTACTCATGCAGTTAAGCTGCCTATTGCCTTTCCCTCTATGATCTGTGGGATTATCCTGAATCAACACCCTGGTATTCTCTGCTCTAATGACTTACCTAGTAGAAGAAAACCTGCTCTATCTGTGCACTATAAATTGTTTGAAGGCAGTCATGTGGAGGATATTGTCATGACATCTGCCATGAAAAAGCCAGCCTCAAAAAATGGAACAATTGCTGAGCTTAAGGAGACTTGCAAAGAGCTGGGTGAAGGGATAAGGATAGCAACAACTAGGAAACAATTGTTGGAAGCCTTGAGTGCAAGCTTGGAGCAGGCTGAAGGTGAAAATATTGAACATGCTAAGGAAGCTGAAGCCCAGACCTCTAGTGAGAGGTTTGCAAACAATGATGAGACAAGTGGAAATTCTGTTTCTGGTGCTGATGAAGCTGCAAGCTCAAGCTCTACTGATTAGCTCCTTTGACTTTAGTCCCTATTGATGTGATGGTTTTTTTTATTGTGATGGACTTTCTTGATTTTGGCAATTCTGTTTTGTTGTTTTGTTGGTTTGTATCTCAGCTTTCTTACAGTTGGTTTTGTACTTGGTTTTGTAACCCTTTAACTTTTGATAGTTTGGTTAATGACTAAATAGACATTTATTTTGTCTCTTTGGTCTCTTTTGGCTAAAAAGAGGGAGAAGTAGCTATAGCTAGATGATGTTTGGAGAAATTTTCTAGTGTGTTTTGGCTTTGGCACATGGGGGGATTCTCTGCCTGTGTGAAGCAGGTTGTTGCTTGGTGTGGTCTAGTTGAAGGGGGAAATGGTGTGTTCTGAGCACAAGCGCATGTGTGTTTACTAGTTGCTACTTTTGCTAGTAATGTGTGTATGTTTACTTCTGCTGCTGAACTGATACTTTGATTAATTTCTTGTGAACGTATGATATGTTGTACGTTTTAGCCAAAATTTGCCAAAGGGGGAGTTTGTTGGTTCTATGTGTTAGCATCAATTTTGGAAAAACTTAGTGTTATCACAAGATGTCACGCGTGTTGTCTTGACATGTGATATCAGCTTCCTGCAGGTTGTTTAGATATGGTTGTGCAGAAGTTAGCCAAGATGTCAGACCCGATGTTAAGGCATGTGCTTACAGAACATTCAGTCTGAATGTTATGTGTTTTGTTGTTGCGCTTTTCATGCAAATCTTTGTGTGCTTATGTGGAGATTGCATGCGTTATTTAAGGAGTAATTCTATTTAAAACCAGAATGTTCTATTTTCCAAAAAGGAATGATTAGTTGCCGTTTCTTAGGAGATACACAATTAAAATAGAATTAGGGTTTCATGTTGCCCAGACCCATTCAAAAAGCTTCTATTTAAAGGCCATGTAAAACCTGTTTTACACACACAAGATACTAACGATGAAGTGAGAGAGTTTTAGGGTTTTAGTCTTGTGTGAGCTTGTGTATTGTGAGCCATTCATTCATCTTGTTGATCTATGAATTGGACTGAGTTTTGTGTTGTAATTTGTCCACTCTAAGCTTTGAAGTACGAGTGTATTTGTTTACTTAATTGAAGCTTTTAAGCAAGATCAAGTATGTGTCCGTGTGTCTTCTTTCTTTGTATTATTTGTTCTAGTGTCACTGTTGTGATTGAGGGGGAGTGAGTAGGGTCTCATATCTAAGAGTTCTTAGATAGAAGTCACACGGGTAGAGATTAGGTGAAAAGACTGTAACTTGAAGTTGTTTACTGAGAGTCTTTGAACTAATTTTGTTTAGTGTATTTCCTTCCTGGCTTGGTAGCCCCCAGACGTAGGTGTGTTTGCACCGAACTGGGTTAACAATTGCTTGTGTCGTTGTTTAAATTGTTTCTCTGTTTTTGTTCAGATATTAGTGTCGTGACATTACCTTCGACATCTCATATCTGATACCAGAATTTCAAAGACTACGACATGGAGGTCGGTCAATGATGCTTAAGGCTTCTCTCGACTCTTTTAGTGTCTGGAAAAGCCTTGGGAGCAACTATTATGGACCGACCAAAAGGCCTACTTGACCAAGGCTCAATTTGTCTCAAGCCCATTATACTTAATCAAATATATAAAACATATCACATACTATGAGAAGGTACACAATCTATGATCTCCAATTTCATTATACTTATCTTGAATCTTAAACTGACTTAAACGTTGGAGTGCTAACTATGCTGATCCACCCCGCGCCACCGTAAAGGAGATCGAAGTAACCGTTCAAGATCAATAGTTATTCAACTCTCACCATTTCTGATTCATTCAAGAAGTTAAAACATTCATATTTGATTCTCAAATTTATACCTTTAGTCTAAGTTTTTTTTCTCTATAATTATAACTTAGTTTGTTTTTTCTTTTGGTGTTATATCAAAAGAGTTATTTATATCTACATCACATTATATAGAACCTTGACTAATGACTTATTATATATAACAAAAAACATGGTTAATTATATGGAACCTTGACTTATGACTTTTATCATCTATAAGATAAAACATGGTTAATTGCCTCTTTCTTTTTTGATAGTGTACTATGAGTCTTACACTAATCATAGTCAAGTGGCAAGAAGTAAGTAGTATATTATTTTAGATTTAATTGCAATTTTGGTCCCCTTATTTTCCCTTTTTGAGTTTTGGTCCCCCATTTTAAAATCTGGGATTTGGTCCCATTTTTAAATTTTTTATTTTATTTTATTCCCCTTTTCAATTTAGGTCTAATTTTTAATAACATGGAATATGTATTGATTACTTTTTAGTACCACATTAATCATATTTATTTCCATGTCATATTAATTATAATTAATAATAATTTTTTATTTCATTAAGTTTAATATTATTTTATTAAAATTTATAATTTTAATAATTAAATTGTTAAAGATAAGAATAAATAATTTTGTTATGGATAAAATTAATTATACACTTTATTCCTCATCTCCAGACACAATACAACACCTATTTTGAGATCTTCTTTCTTGATCTCTAGAAGAAGAAGAAAAATGAACCCTAATTATGAGTTATTCCCTCTTCGTCACCATCGCCGTCTACAAGCGAAGAGTCTTCATTTCTACAATTATTGTTAATGTTCGCCATCTTCAAGATTCTTGGGATCGTGTGTTCTCGTTTGTTAATTCTTCCTACATTCCTGTGTTCACCGTATTTTTTTAGAAATATCAAGCCCATCTTATGTTTTGAGGTATGCTTGTTCTTGTCCCGATTTTGCTTAGTTTTGTGGTCCTAATTTTACTTGGTTGTTTGTAAGTTTATGTTTTGTTCCATTGTGGTCCTAGTTCCAATGGTTTTTATTGTTCATGTTTATGGTCCTTGTTTCTTGTTTGAAGATTTGTGTATGTTTGTGTTCTATCTTGTCCCTGCTT
The DNA here is from genome assembly GCF_024323335.1 of Lathyrus oleraceus. Taxonomy (NCBI): domain Eukaryota; kingdom Viridiplantae; phylum Streptophyta; class Magnoliopsida; order Fabales; family Fabaceae; genus Lathyrus; species Lathyrus oleraceus. The sequence goes on along the minus strand of NC_066584.1, from coordinate 457,196,069 downwards.
TGTTCCGATTTTTTTTGTCTTTATTTTGTATGTTATGACTTGTTATTTTATTCTTTCTTAGGGCCCCATCTGTATTTTAGTTCCAACTTTATTGTGCTATTTTTGTGTGTGTAGGCCAACCGAAAAACAAGTTATTAGAATTAAAATACACCATAGGGGTCAATTTGGTTTATCATTCTGTGAAGTGGTATGTTTATGGGATTGTTTCTGAAATAAATTGGGATTATGATGTGGACTTAATGTTCTATATGCAAATTGAATGAATGATTAAAAGTGAGAAGTACGATAATATAAGGTGGTTATGGTATTGGAACCCTAAGTTTTCTTTTTCTCATGAACTTAGGTCTTTGAATAATGACCTAGATGTGATAGATTCATGGAAAATATTAGAGGATTTAAAGTCATTGACATTTATGTTGAACATAATATTGACATACCTGATATCACTAATGAAAATGTTGAAGATGCCAATGGAGAATAGGACCATATATTATACTTTAAGGGGTTATGGTTCATGTTAATTTTGCTCTTTTAAATAATAACAAATGATTAATATTATTGAATTTCTATTTTAAAATATAAATAACTTAATTATAAATTAATTAATATGATGTGGAAATAAAATTGGTCATGTGAATCTCCCAAGTCACCAATACATGTGTCATGTCATTAAAAATTAGATCCAAATTAAAAGAGACTAAAATATATATAAAAAAAACTTTAAAAAGGACCAAAATCCCAAATTAAAATAAAAAAACAGAGGATCAAAATTGCAATTAAATCTATACAATTGCAATTAAACATATATTTTATTAGTAAAATAAGTGGGGCTTAGGGCATCTCTAATACAAGTTATTTGTTGAATGTTAAAATTTAAGAGATATTTTAGAGAAAATAGGATATGTACTAACAATGTAAAATATTTTACAATGTCAACCAATGAAGGATATGTATCACGCTAAATCATATTTTTATTTTTAAAATACTAACATGACATGACAAATCTAAGAATTTTAATTTGTTGATAGTGAAAAACTTTCTTTAATCGTTATAACTTATTGTATTTATATAATAAGAATACTAGTACATCTAAGCATAAATATTTGTTACCTTTTGCATTCTATCACAATATTTTAAGACACGTTGTCTGAGTGTCATATCTAAAATGTAGACAAACTAACCAACACTCTTTATATTTTATTGACTTTTTTTCATTTTTTTCAAAAACTACTAATATAAAATTAAAACCATAACAATAATAATTTTGATATAATAATATTTAATTACTAGTATAAATAGGTAATCCATTTCATCCAATATTTTACTCACATGTAATCTAAATTTGACCAATTTATTTTATCTCATTTTAAATTTTGTCTACACATTTCATTTGACAATGAACCCCAATCATCATAACACTTGGGCCAATTTTATGCAAAATGATGGAAGTCCTCATAGTATTCCAAATCAACGAAATACCTCATATTTTGGAAATGCATCTCTTATCCCAAATTCACACCATAACCCAAATTTTCAAAACTCTCATTTTATCCCAAATTCATAAAATAACCCACACTTTGGAAATTACTTGTATCATATACCACCTTATCCATATCAATATCAATAATTTCCATCTCAATCAACTAACCCCAACATGTCCCACGTGGTTCAAATAGGTAGTAGTGGTGTGCAATCAAATGATCAAGAACATGAAACGCCACAATTTAGCACTCAAGGTATAATAGACAATACTAACCTTGGTGAAGAAGTTGCATATGCACCGGTTGTGAATACACCTAAACAAAGGATCTAACAAAAAAAGGATGAAATTCTCATTCAGTCATGGCTCAACGTTTTAAAGGATTCAATTATTGGGGTTGATCAAAAAGAAAATAGTTTTTGGAAAAGAATTGATAAAGTTTTTAACAAGCATCGTGGCATCAATTACAGAGAGAGGAAACTGATGTTTAGGAGCATTAATTGTATATATTGGGAATAGAGAAATTGTCCATTTGCATTGAAAGTGAAGTACGTTTGAGGCGATCATGGGAAACCAACGGTTATGCTTGAAGTAGTGGCTTCACAAGACTTATGGATTTGGCATGCATTCTTTGGGGTAGATGGTTCAAACAATGACATTAATGTGATAAACCAATCCAATGTCTTCAACGATGCTCTGCAAGGATGAACTCCCAAGGTTCATTATACAATCAATCATACTAAATACAACATAAGTTATTATCTATCAGATGATATTTATCCTGAATGAGCCACATTTGTGAAAAGTATCTCGATGCCACAAGGGGATAAGAGAAAATTATTTACCCAACATCAATAAGAGGCAAGAAAGGATATTGAACGAGCATTTGGAGTTCTCCAATCCCGATTTACGATCATATGTAACCCAACACGATTTTAACACTCAGACACACTCCAACGCATAATTAATACATGCATCATATTACACAACATGATTGTTGAAGATGAATATGACTCATATGGTGGAAATTTTGATTTTTTCTTATGATCATTTGAGTAATGATGCGACAACGTTGTCACATGATTCTAATATTGATTTTCAAGAGTTCCTACGTAAAACATTTGATGTTCTTGATAAGCAAATTCATCGACACCTTCAACAAGACTTGATAAAACATATGCTAGTAATTTAAATATGTTTTAAATATGTCATTTTCTTGTATTTTATGCTAGTAATTTATTTTAACGTTTATGTTTTTTTAATGTATTTTTTAATAAATTATTTGTCATGTATTATGTTTTTTAATATCTCTCTCTCTCTCTCTATATATATATATATATATATATATATATATATATATATATATATATATATATATATATATATATATATATATATATATATATATATATATTACTTTGATTTATTTTAAATATATAATTTTTAATGTATTTTAATATATTTGAATTAAATTCTTTTAATATATTTTTATAATATAAATATGGGGTATATTGTGAGATTTTGTGGGATTCATTTTAGAGTTTTTGATAACTTGTATGAATATTTAAAAAATGTAATTGAATTGTTTAGAAAATGTGAAGATGTAATATATTATAAAAAATAGAGTGGGTTCCATCTAAATGATGGATGTGTGTGGTCTCACAAAGTCAATGAGCCATGCTTTTTATAATAAGGAATGTTATCCAAATAAACAGCATGTTATTTGTTAATAAAAAAGTAAGAAAATAAAATATGCATTAGTAAATTAATTTTATACTATCGATCAATAATTATCATGTATTTTGTAAAGTTAAATTATAAATTTTAAATTAATGATAGATTTAAATAATCTTTTGTTGATCATAAGTTGTCATGTTTTTTATTTTGATCATGATAACTTTTTTTTGGTGCAAGTCCTTATATGTTGAATTATTTTTGATTTTAATCTCTAGCGTCAATATTCGATTTTAAAAATGCTAAGTTGGCTAATGTTGCTGATGTGACAGATATTTTTTTTCTCTATTTTTTTAATATCCGATATTTTCAAGTCAGCTTTTTGTTTTGTTTTGAGGTTAAATCATTAAATGTAAAGTTTAAAAAATGATACCAAGAAGAATTGTTTAATTCATTGCAACAAATTTATATATTACATAAATGAAATATTTACTATTTAATTTATTTGTTTAATTCATTAAATGTTTAATACCAAAATATATTATTGAAATATATTATTAAAATATATTACTAAAATATATAATTTAATATAAACTTTTTAATATTTCAAATATTTAATAGTTTATTACTGGAATATATTATTAATAGTTGAAATATTAGATTGACGAAATACTAATTAATTTATTAATATTTAATAAACTATTTAATATCTCAATTATTAATATTTAATATACTATTTTATTATTAATTGATAGTTAAAATATTAATAGTTTAAAATATTAAATAATTGAAATATATATATACTAATTATTTAATAAATTAAATAATTGAAATATTAATAATTTAAATTTAAATTATTGAAATATTTTATAAAATAATTATTTAATAAAATAAATAATTAAAATATTAAATAACTGAAATATTATATAAACTAGTTATTTAATAAATTTATTATTAATTGCAGTTTATAAATTTATTAATAAACTAATTATATAAGTTTGCCACATCAATTTTTTTAACGGAAAATTGATGTCAGAGACTAAAACCAAACTAAATTCAACATATAAGAATTCAGACAAAAAAATGATCAAGATCAAAAACTTGTTAATTTACATGGATTCAATGTTTAAAAAAATCGGATTGAATATCGAACCGGTGAAACTTACGGTTTAAGGTTCAATTGGTTCAACCGGTTAAACTTACAGTCAAACCCTTTATTAAATAAATTAATAATATAAAACCAAATTTCATAAATATGTCACGTAATCATATGTTCACAACTTAAGATTAATATTTCAAAAATTCATTACAAATTTAATACAACAATATCGATAATACATGTAATAACATAAGATAGTTTTACATTTTATTTCAACATTCATTTAAAATTATTTGACCAAATTAAAGAATTACAATAAACTAAGTTAAACTAATTCAAATCAAAATTAAAATAAGAGAATATAATAACTAAAATAAAGTTCAAATAATTAAGAATACCTAAATTAAATAAGATAAAATACCAAAAATAAATAATACAATATACTTCATTAAAAAACGAATTTGAATTGAGCTACGAAAAATAAATCTTCATTGACAACAACAAACAATATTGACTTGAACGACAATCAATTTTGAATTAGATATCGTGACTATGTTTGAAAGAGACGGCGTGATTATGATGGAGTGTGGTTGAAATAAAAACTATAATGAAGGGACAAAACTTAGAAATTTGTATGATTGTAAAAAAATACGATTTTTTTTTTGTGATTGGGAATGTATGTTAAGTTTTGATATTGACATATTAAAATTTATAAAAAAAAAATAAAAATTATCAATTTGATGAATTTTTTTAATCTAACGGTTTTATAAAATCGGCTCTGATTCTTTGGCTCGAACGATTTTGGACGGTTCAATCTGGTTTTTTGGATTTTATTCCGATTTTGACTCACTAACTGTTTTGAAAGATTGACCCAACCGAATTCATCTCCCGTTCTCGGTCCAATCAATTGAACCGACAGGTTCGGTCCGACTTTTAAAACATTGCATGGACCACATGACTATTTATTTTTATTGGACAGTGTAAAACTATTTTACACTATGAGAGCATAACCAAAGTAACTATTTTACCTGGACCGTACACCGTACAGCTCGAGCAATGTTATATAATTTGAAAAAAAATATCTTATTTAACATAAATAAAGTATTTTATTTTATAATAAAATACATAATTATTAAATGAATGAATTTATTTAATTTTAACCAATTTATATAATTGTAGTGGGACATTTGATATAAAAATGACATTTGAAAATAAAGACTATGGCTCTCAAATAAATGTAGTTGTTAATTAAAATAAAATAGATATTGTGTTGACAGTGACTCGTGAGATAGAGTATTTTATTATTCTAAATTTTAATATTAATATATAATACTCAATTTTTTCTATTTAATGTCAATTTATAATACATATATCTTATTTATTTAAAAAAATTAAAATTATTTTTAAAATTTTAGTTATTAATAATTGCCTCTATATATTGTATCAACAATACACTTTTCAACAAATGTTTTTAGTTTATAAAAGTATTTGTAACAATAATATTTTTTTATTTATTTATAAAAGTATTTGTATCAACAATATATATTTTTTTCTTTTATAAAAATATTTGGATTAGCAATACACATTTTTTTTGTTTATAAAAATATTTGAATAAATAATATATTTTTTCCATATAAGAATACATGTATCAGTAAAATACTTTTTTTTATAAAAATATTTGTTTCAATAATATATTTTTTTCATTTATAAAAATATTTGTATCAACAAAATACTTTTTCAGTTTATAAAAATATTTATTTCAAAAATATATTTTTTCTCATTTATAAAAATATTTGTGTCAAAAATAGATTTTTCCCATTTATAAAAATATTTACATCAACAATAAATTTTTTCATTTATAAAAATATTTGTATAATAATACACTTTTTTTTTCTGTTTATTAAATATTTTTCGTAAGAAAAAATAACACCATTAATAAAAATATTTGAATCATAAAAAATGATTTATAAAAACAATTGTACAATAAATTTACTTTTATATTAAATTTATTTTTTCTATTGCATAGAATATTTATTTTATACCAAATTTTAATTTTTTAATGGATATCTATTATTTTTTACCCTAAATATTTATTTTTATTCATAAGTATGCATTTAGATTGATTTATTTTCTTATTTGTATTTACAAATATAACTCAGTTGACAATTAAAATATGAAATTATTTTAATTATAAAATATTACATATTTATAATAATTTCATATTAATAATAATTTGTTGTGATTTTATGAAAATATAAATATTTTAAATTTAAGAGATATGACTTAAAAAACAAATAGGGGGCACTTTAGGGTTGTTGCCGTAATACAATAAAATAAAACAATAAGCAATAGCATGCCGTTATTATTTATTAGGCTTTCCCAAAAAACATATTTGATTTTCAATTTCAATCCTCTCTTCATTATCGCCATTTTAAGGGTTTCCCTCCACTCTCTCTCACTCTTCCACAACCCTCTTTCAATTCAAATTCTACATTTCTTGAAACCGCTTCATAGTACAGTGCTTTCAAAACACCAATTCTTCTCACATCAACAAAACAGGTATTACTATTTTCTCTTTTCTAGGTTTTTTTTTTCTTTTCATTTTATTCTTGTTTTTTGTATTGTGTTTGTCTTTTCACTGCGCTATTTCCAATGGGTTTTTGATTTTTGTTTAAAGTTCGTATATTTACCAAGTTTCAGATCTGTTGCAGTTAGGGTTTAATGTTCAGATTCTTGTTCTGATGATTTTGAATTGCGGGTTTACCGAATCTTTATATGTTAATTACAATCGCTGATTATTCAGAATTGAAATCTTCAATCTTTTTTCTTTTTTGTCATCAATGATACCTTGTTTGTAGTTTTACTTATTTTCATTTGTCTTATGACTATCTAAGAAGCACAGACAGAAATACCATACCGACCTCGACATGGCGACATCGGTAATAATTTGAACCTAATCACTAGTGTTGGTGTCTGTGTTTGACACTGACAGCGATGATCACGTGAATATCAATGGACTATGATTGAAATGATCGAAATTGCAATATTCAGTCTCTATAGTATGATATCAGTTAATTGTAATTGCAATTTTTTCTTTGACGGATCTTCTATTGCTCTTTCTTGATCTGCTTTTAAAAGCACTTTTTTGGGTACAATTAAAGCACTTTTTTATAACCAGTCCATAAAATTAATTTTGCAATTTGTAATTAGGGCTTAACACTAACCTCACTTAGTTACAATTGTAGTGTGGATCTGTAATAATGATGATATTAACAAGTGATTAAATGTTTTATCGTCATTGACCATATGACACTGTGATTGGGATATGGGGATATGCAAGCATGAATGCAATGGGTCTATGACTGTTTTCGGAAACAAATATTTGTGAACTAGTTTTTATTCTTATTCTGTCTATTAAAATGTTCCGTGGGTACGATTTACTTACATGTATAGTTCTTACAGGTTTGATTGCTATGGAGCTGAATTCGCAGAACAGACCATTTTCAATCAAATTATGGCCTCCTAGTCAGAACACTAGACAGACACTTGTGGATAAGATGATCACCAATCTTACTACAAGATCTATTTTCACGCAGAAGTATGCAACTTTGAACCGTGAAGAGGCTGAAGAAAATGCAAAAAGAATTGAGGACGTGGCTTTTGCCACTGCAAACCTACATTATGAGAGAGAGCCAGATGGTGATGGAGGTTCTGCTGTCCAGCTTTATGCCAAAGAGTGCAGTAAGCTCCTCCTAGACGTGCTTAAAAGAGAACCTAGTAAGAACCGTGACAATGAAGTGGCGGTGCGTGATGATACCGCTGTTCCTCGTGAATCTGTTTTTGATATATCTAAAGGCAAAAGGGCTTTCATTGAAGCAGAGGAGGCTCATGAACTTTTGAAGCCATTAAAGGAACCGGGAAATTCTTTCACTAAAATATGCTTCAGCAACAGAAGTTTTGGATTAGAAGCAGCAGAGGTCGCCCAGCCAATTCTCACTTCCCTCAAGGGCCAGTTGAAAGAAGTAGACCTGTCAGATTTTGTTGCTGGAAGGCCAGAAGCAGAAGCACTTGATGTCATGAGAATATTCTCTGCTGCTCTAGAGGGCAGTGTCTTGAAGTATTTAAACCTTTCCGACAATGCTTTAGGCGAGAAAGGTGTTAGAGCATTTGGAGCTCTCTTGAAATCGCAAAGCTGTTTGGAGGAGCTTTATCTTATGAATGACGGAATTTCAGAAGAAGCTGCACAAGCAGTTTCTGAGTTGATTCCTTCAACAGAGAAGCTCAAAGTTCTTCATTTTCATAATAATATGACTGGAGATGAAGGAGCACTTGCTATAGCTGAGGTTGTGAAGCGTTCGCCTCTCTTGGAGGATTTCCGCTGTTCCTCCACGAGGATTGGCGAGGAAGGTGGCGTTGCCTTATCTGAAGCTTTAGGGAATTGCATCCATTTGAGGAAGCTTGATTTGCGAGACAACATGTTAGGTGTAGAGGGTGGGATTTCTCTGAGTAAAGCTCTCACCAAGAATGCAGAGTTAAGAGAGATATACCTGAGCTACTTGAACTTGGAAGATGAAGGAGCAATTGCTATAGTTAACACTCTTAAGGAATCAGCTCCTCACCTTGAAGTTCTTGAGATGAATGGAAATGAAATTACAGTTGACGCTGTTCCTGCTATAGTAGACTGCGTAGCAACAAAGCAGTTTCTAGCTAAGTTGATCCTCTCGGAGAATGAACTCAAGGATGAAGGTGCCATCCAGATAAGTAAAGCTCTAGAAGGACTTGACCAGTTAAAGGAAGTCGATCTAAGTTCCAACGAAATAAGCAGTGATGGGGCTCGACAATTGGCTCTCACCGTGGTGCAGAAGGCTGATTTTAAACTTCTCAACATTAATGGAAATTTCATTTCTGATGATGGCGTTGAAGAGTTGAAGGCCATATTTGAAAAATCTCCGGACATGCTGGGTCCATTAGATGAAAATGACCCTGATGGAAAAGGCGGTGATGGAGAATCTGACGAAGAGGGTAGTGTGGAAGATGAACTGGAATCCAAAATGAAGAACCTTGTGGTTGATTGAATTGTAGCAGTTGGGAGTCTGCTCTCTAGTTCTGCTGCAAAGTAGCTCTTATGGCAGTAGTATCAGTTTATTAGATTGAGAGTATGTTTGGACTCTTGTCTTCAATGTTTCTTTTCTTTTTGTTAGATTGAATTGAATTATTTGCAGCTTCAATCCTGTAGTCTAGTCATTATTGTAGCAATGCCTTTTTTATCATCAGTGCTGCGTTGTTCATTTTTACATGTTAGCTGTCTAGCTTTTGTTGATTCTGCTATGACATAATCTATATGACATACATACTTTAGCCTATAATTTTGTAGCTATATTGTTATTCAAAATGTGTTTACTCGATTAATATGAATACTGAAAAATAAAAAGTGGTTTTTTGAGAAAAAATGTGTAAGTTGTGATGGTGTTATATCACTAATGTTAAGGTGAGCAGTGTTAATGTTGTTTTTGGGTTAGTGATTGCAGAGATAACGGTGGAGAAGAGGTTACTCAACAAAAGAGAGAAGATTGATGAAGTAAATATAATGTGGTGAGGTCTATGATAATATATAATTTATTTAATCTAATAGTCATTAAATGTGATTCATGGTGAGAGACTTAGTTAATGTCTCACTCTAGCCTGAAAAACTATTCAAAATAATTTTAATTCAAGTATATTTTGAAATTTATCATCCAAAAAATTAATACTTAAATGGGGTTTTCAAAAAGATTTAAATTTTTTTCAACATAGTCCTTGTAAAAAAACCATTTAAGTTAACAAAATATTTAACGCTTAAGAGTAAGCAATATCAATACTATTACTACTTATTATTTGCTTTATTTGTCTCAAAATAAGAGGCATTCTAATCAAACAAAATTGTGTCAAAATAAGTCTTTTTACATTTTTAATGAATATTAATTGATTTTTACCAACTTTATCTGTCTACAATATTTTTAAGATATTAGATCATACTATACTTTTATAACCACCTATAATAATAAAGAACAATTTTATAAAATTATTATATTTAATTATTTAATCATTATTTTTCTTATTATATGTAGGACAACTTTAAAAAAGTTTTATTTTGAGATGGAGGGAGGAGCTTTCAATCATATTTGCTAATCAAAATTAACAACAAAAATCATAACCATGAGAAGAATCATAAAGCACACCTTTTGAAAAGAAAAGCATTAGATAAACTCACATTTGAAAATTTGAGCCATCCCATAATCATGAGAAGAATCATAAGACACATTTTCAAAAGAAAAACATAAATTTTAAACAGGAGGCTTTTCAACAATGAGACAAATAGACACTTTGAAATTCACTAGGAAAAAAGACTCTGTCCATTTTTAGGGTGTGTCCCACATCTTTGGAAACCTCAAAATGTCATTTACGTATTTTGGACTGTATCTACATACGCATTTAAAATCCCACAAGTCCGCAACTTTATAAAATACATTTTATTTTGAACAAAAAATAGTTCGTAGATGCATCTTTGTATTCTATTCGGCAATGCATATTTGAATTACCCTATATACTCTGAGTAAGAGTTGAGGGTGTGGTGAGATTTAATATAATAAGAGAAAATAGGAAGAATGAGGTGTGAGGAGAATTGAGGGGTGGGAGGAGAATTAAAATAATTAGGGTGAATAAATAGAGAAAGTGAGGTAGAGTTTTGTATGCTACATATGCGAAACTTGAGAAATGAGGCAAAGAGACTAAATCTAGTAAGGGACATTAAAGAGCGAAGAAGAATTCCAAAAAGTCATAAGCTTCATTAATCTACAAATTCGAGGTAAGGGGAGAATTAGTCATATATGGATGGTTAAACATAGAGATAGTGAGGGGTCATTAGCCTCTTGTCTTCTCCCTTTTTAGGGTAATATGTAATTGATGTTTTGTTCGTGGCCAAATGGGTTTGGACAAAACCCATTTGAGGATTGATAATGGTTTTACTCTCGAATATAATATTATGTCTTGATGTATTGTTTAACCTATTTGATAATCTTGTTTATGCCTTGTTGATATTATTGTCCTGTTTGCGTATGGTGGTTGCCTATAAGTTATAAATTTATTCAACATGGGAAGAGTTAGAATGTTAAATTTTGAATGGATATGTTTATCGATATGTTTTGGGACGGTGGAAACTCAAATAGACGAAATAGGCGAGTTTCGAATCTGTTCAATAGGCAGAAAACACAAAAAATCACAGGTAGACATATAAGGGGATTGATTCTCTTATTTAATGCATAATTTGAGTTTTATAAGTGTGCTTATGGTGTCGTCGGTTGCATTAGAAAGCTAATGCAATAATATTTTTTGAAATAGAGAAATTGGGTCTAGGAGCAATACAAAAGTAGCAGTTCGTTGTTTTTTATACTAGAGGCGTAGTCAATTTCAGTGATGCGTTGGTAATCATGTTTCACGACTTACTTGAGTTTTGTAAGTCCGTTTGAGGTGTCGTTAGTTGTGTTAGAAAGTTAATTTAATGATCTTTCAAACATGAGAGTTTTATAATTTTATCATGAATATATAATTTTCTGTGCTATTTAGAAGTCAGACATTGTGTTTTAGCTTTATGCAAGAATTATTGCGATATAGCTGAACTAAAAGGAATAGAATTGTAGTTCTGTAACTCCGTTTGAAGTGCAGTTAAGTGCGTTTGAAAGAGGATTTAAAGAAATTTTAGACCGGAGAGTTTCAAAATTTTATCATAAGTCTATAATATTTGGTTCATTTTTGAAGTGAAACAGATTTAGAGTTAGATCCGGAGTTTTGAGTAATTTTGAGTTTGGTGATCTTTCGTCACCTTGTTGATAAGTTTAAGAATCGGATTTGTTATATGAGAGTTTGTTAGAGTTATTATAGAGCTATAAGAGTTATTTTTAGTTGTTTAGTGTTAAATCAGATGAACTTTAGAGTTAAAGTGAAAGTATTTGACTCTTTAGAGTTGTTTTAAGTTATATTATTATTTGAGTCAGACCACCCGCCAATAGAGATCATAAGAGTTATTTTTACACGCAAGAGTTGTCAATTGAGTATTTTAGAGTACGTTGGAGTATTTTTCGAGTCATTTAGAGTTATTTTAAAATTGTAGAGATTGTTTTAGTGTTATTTAGAGTTCGCCTTGAGAACTCTATTGAGTAAAAGACAAGAATTATTACCCTTTTGATGAATTGTGAGTATACATAAATAATTGTTATAATTACTACTTTGTTGATGTTTTGAGAATTTTTTTTGAGTTTATGAACAATTTGAGTTGATGAGTAAATTGAGTTGTTGAATAATAATATATTTTTACTCTATTGTTGATTATTTGTGATTATTAATATAAATAATTAAGATGAGTAATTCCGGGAAGAATTATGGTGTTGACCTTATATTGATGAAATTATAATTCAAAGAAGAATCTTTTGACTGTTTTTTTATGTTGTTTTGAGTTTTGTGATATTTGTTGTCATGTTCATGGATAAATGTATATTGGAGTTAGGTAGGACTTTGGTCCAGTGATGTCAGGTACAGAGAGGAACCATGACGGTCTCATATTCGGAGAGGAATAGAGGAATTAGAGACATGGATAAATCAACAATACACCTCTTTTGCCCAAAACCCCGTTACAACATGCATTCTTGAAGGAGCAGTATATTGCATCAGTACATTTGCATTTTGATTGTCGTTGTTGTTTTGTAAATTATTGTGTGAGTATGATAATTGATGTTGTGTATGACTATCCTAACTATTTATTACATCGTTAACATAATGAACGTATTTCTCACCCATTATGTTTGCTTGTGTGACTTGTTGGCCGATGGTACAGATACTTAGGTAGAGGAGCCTTATCTGTTGTTGAGTTGGAGGATGATGTAGTGGCATTCTTCGTAGTTTATTGATTTGAGTTTTTTTAGATTTCACGTATCGCTTTAATTCTGTAACACTGAGATATTACCTTTATGTTTTGTGTTCTTAGAGTTTGAACTATTTGTTTTTATTAAAATGAAGTTGTTTTAAATTACGAGACAATTAAGTTGAAACATATTTTTGAATTTCGTTGTTTTATTCTAAAATTTTGAGAATGATGGTTTTATGAGAGAGATGCGCACCCTTTGCTGAATAAAAAGAGTATTTGTTTTATATGATTTTATTAAAATAAGAGTTGCAGGGTTTTAAAGTGTTACATAGTTTTAAATATGATTTTATTTAAATAAGAGTTTCTAGGTTGTGAACTTGTTTGTACCATGGTGCACGACATGTGTGTGAAACACTGTCGACACTCTTTTTCCTTTAACTGCTAGCTAGCAAGAGTGAGTTTGAAACAAGTAGGGGAGGATCCGTTGAGGTTAGCGTGACAAAGGGGTTAAAGAACCCGATGAGAGGGTATTATCGAGAGTTGTTTTCTCTAAGTAATTTTTGATCGCCAAAATTCTTTTAAGTGGGAGAGAGTTGTAACACTCCAATTTTAGTTTAATTCTTTTATTTGAATTTAAATTCTTTTATATTATTTATCGAGTATTTTATGTGATTTATTGAATTATTTGAGGAGAGGTATAAATTTAATTAGAATTATTATTAATTTTAGTTGATTGATTTATTATTTAAAATTAAATAATCATTTTGAATACTAGAGGTATTAGAATATTTTTAGAGTTGAGAGAAAATTAGAATTTTTATTAAAATTAGGGAGTAAGGGGTGAATTAAATAAGAGCTTAGGGTGTGGTGAAATTTAATAAAATAATAGAAAATAGTAAAAATGAGGGTGTGAGGAGAATTGATGGGTGAGATGAAAATTAGAATAATTAGGGTGAATAAATAAAGTGAGTGAGATAGAGTTTTGTACGGGACGTGCAAAACTTAGGAAAGGAGGCAAAGAGGCAGAACCTAGTAAGGAATTTTGAAGAGCGAGAAAGAATCCCAAAATGCCAAAAGCTTCATCAATCTGCAAATTTGAGGTGAGGGGAATTATTCATATATGAATGGTTAAACATAGGGATAGTGAGGGTTCATTACCCTTTTGTCTTCTCCTTTTTACCGTAATATGTAATTGATGTTTTGTTCGTGGTCAAAGAGGATTTGGAAAAAACCCCTTTGAAGAGATTAATTGATAATGTTTTTACTCTCGATAACCTTTTGGAATACTTGATGATATTATTATCCTGTTTATGTATGGCGGTTGCTTATGAGTTGTAGATTTATTCAATAGGGCGAGAGTTAGAATGTTTAATTTTGAATTGATATGTTTATTGGTATGTTTTGGGGAGGCGGAAACTCAAATAGGCAGAATAGGCGAGTTTCAAATCTGTTCAATAAGGAGAAAATCACTGGTAGAAATAGAAGGAATTTTTTCGTCTTATTTCAAACACAACTTGAGTTTCGTAAGTCTGTTTTAGGTATCATCAGTTGTATTAGAAAGATAATCTAATAATATTTCTTTTAAAGTAGATAAATTGAGACTAGTAGCGCTACAACATTAGCAGTTCGCTGGATTTTATACCAAAGGCGTAGTCAATTTTAATAATGCGTTGGTCATCATGTTTTACACGTAACTTGAGTTTTGAAAACCCGTTTAGGGTGTCGTCAGTTGTGTTAGAAAGAGAATTTAATGATATTTCAAACTGAATAATTTCATAATTTTATCATGAATATATAATTTTTTGTGCTATTTTGAAGTCATACATTTTGTTTTAGAGTTATGTAGGAATTGTCGCGATAGAGATGAACTGAAACGAATAGAACTGGAATTTCGTAACTCTGTTTGAGGTGCGATTAAGTGTATTTGAAAGTGGGTTTAAAGAACTTTTAGACTGAAAAGTTTCATAATTTTATCATAAGTCTATAATATTTTGTTGGGTTAAATACACTTTACCCCCCTGTAATGTTAGCGAGTTTAGGGTTACCCCCCTGGTAAAGTTATTTTTTCAATACCCCCCTTATGTTATGTAGATTCCTTCATAGAACCCCCTAATATCCAGGTGGCATGGAATCTTGGTTTTTTATTTCAGACGTGGCTTTTTAATTTTTTTATTTTCACATGTGAATCTTCATTAGGTCTCCAGCATGGCATAAACTAGAAATTAGGGTTCCAAATCCATCCCTCTCTCTCTTCGTGAAATCCATCCCTATCCCAAATCCATCCCTCTCTCTCTTCGTGAAATCCATCCCTACCCCAAATCCATCCCTCTCTTCATCTTCGTCCGTGTCCCCTTCATCTGGGTTATGGGTGGCAGCAAGGCATCTTCCACGAGTGAAGTTGGAAACGGCTTACCAAGATGTGGATGCAATGAAACCATGAAGTTGTTCGTCTCCAACTCAATTGAAAACCCCGGTCGCAAATTTTGGAAATGCAGGAATTATATGGTGAGCAATTTTGAAGCATTTTATTATTTTGAGTTTGATTTCGAAATTAATTGTTGGTGGTGTTTGTCTCAAATTGCAGAATGGGTGCGGTTTATTTTTGTGGGATGATTTGGTCAGTGAGTTTGCAGTGAAAGAAACCAATCCGTCCGGATGTCGCCAATGTGAAGTCAACAAGGCTTATTTGATTGAATTTGCTAAAGAGATTGTTGAGGAGATAGATTGCAAAGTCGGAAAGCTTAACAAGTTAGAAAAACTGAAGAAAAAGATTGCAATGGAAAAGAGGAAAAATTTATGGTTAATGTTTGTAATTGGTCTGTCATGGATGTTGATAGCAGCTATGGTTAAGTTAGTCTAATGAGTCTGTCATGTAATTGTTATGTCATTAGTGTTTTTCAGCAATGTAATGTTGAACTTGTAATGTGTTCATCAATGAAATGTAATTTGTTCATCAATCTTAAACTGTCAGTGCAGCATCATTATTTGATTAAACTTTCAGCATTCAATCTACCAATAATGACAGAAAAAAGTTATATCATAATGAAAGAGCAAAATTGCAAAATCATCAGAAAACTACAGAACAATTTTATAGTCAGTAATTCTAAAGAAAATATGACATAGTAAACATATAAATAAATTGAAATATATTAATGTAGTCTATCTCTTAAACTTTTTCAGTGCAGAATTCAAGGTGAATGTAATTAAATACTTTGGCTTTTTCTTTAGGTCCTGCAGAATTCATGGTTTTGTTGTAAGATTAGTGCACAGACTAGCCATGGCTCTCTGCAGAATTCATGGTTTATGAAAAACAAGAAAAAAATGTGACAGACTAGCCATTGTGTTTTATAGACAATACACACCAATAATGTTAAACTGATACATTAGAATTGATCATCACAGTAAGTGCATATGTTTGTTACAAAAGGATTACAAAATACATGTCTTCAAAGATCAGTTGGCATTACAAAAGAGTTTTCCAAAAGGATTACAAAATACATAGCAGAAACATAATAATCAGTCCCTTATTTTGAAGTGGGTATGTCTTCATTTTCTGGTAGGGTAATTGGTTTGTCACTAGATATTCCTTCACCTGTTATGGGTCTTTTAAACCAACTCAACTTGATCCTCTCACTTTGCCTTCTTTTGATGATAGGTTTTTTTTCAACCCTTTTTCTGGATTGTTTTGTGATTGAGGCAGCCACACTAGATCCTGTTTGACTCATAATAGTTGGAACAGGCATATCAGTTGGAGGCTGTGGATCAGTTGGAACAGGCACATTTGTTGGAACAGTCATATCAGTTGCAGTTGGGGTAGGCATATCAGTTGCAGTTGGAACAGGCACATCAGTTGCAGTTGGAACAGTCATATCAGTTGCAGTTGGAACAGTCATATCAGTTGCAGTTGGAACAGGCACATTTGTTGGAACAGTCATATCAGTTGCAGTTGGGGCAGGCATATCAGATGCAGTTGGCATATCATTTGCAGTTGGCATATCAGTTGCAGTTGGCACATGTCCTTTTTTAGGTTTTCTCTACAATGTAAGACACAATGTATGGTTGTCATCACAATGCATATCACAATGAAGAATGTAAGACAGAATGTAGAATGTAAGACAAAATGTATATCACAATGAATTACCTTTCTTTTAAGTGCATTGGGATCCTGAGTGGTAGCCTTACAAGTCATAGCATTGTGACCAAAATTATCACATTTGGTGCACTTATATGCAACACCAGATCTTCTCTTCCTTGCACCATCCTCTCCACTTTCTCTTATCCTAATCTTCTTAGGTCTACCAGGACCATTTTTATATGCAGGTGGTAGAGGTGGTTCCATCTCAACTTCTGGCCACATATCTTGACCATTGATTGGACTTACTGAAAATCCATAACATAGTGCAAACTTTTCTCTTGTGTAACAAGCATGAATAAAGTCTTTCTTACAGCCATCAAAACAGAAATAAAATGACCCAAACCTTGGTTGTATGGATGGACTAGGTCTTTCTACATTTATCTTCACAGTGTTGCCATGGTTTACCCTTCTTAGTTCTTCTGCATACCTCCATATGGAAGCATACTGATTGTCAGCATCACCTTCAATTATCTTCTTGGCAATTAGCTTAGCCCTCCATGCTTTTGCAACAGTAATACCCACAGAATATGTTTGCCTCATATCTTGGATGATGTCTCTTATCCTGACTGTATCAGAAGTTTGCATCCTCTTTACCACATGCTTGGCCACCCACTTTGAGCTAGCAGACTTGTTGTTCAAAACCCTAGCACATGTGTGCTTATGTACAAGTGTTTTTATAGCAAAAGTCTCCTTGTGGCCCACCTTAGAGCATAAGACTAAAAACCCACATTTATGCTTACACACCACCCTTACCCTATCTCCCTCATTTTTCACAAAAGAAATTTCCCTCCCATTAAGCACTGACCACTCACGGATAGCTGCCCTAAAGTCATCAAGTGTGTTGAATTCCATACCCCACTTGAATATACAGTCTTTGTTTAGATGCTCTTTCCTAAACCTAGCATACTTGGGCCTTTCTTCATCACAAGAATCATCTGGGTCAGAACTATTCAACTCATCACTATAGTATACATCATCTGAATCCATACTCTTATTGGGCTCCTCCATACTGTTATTGGGCTCCCACCTAATAGGCTTAGTAACATCTATTCCTTCAAAACCATCAAAGTAAGCAGTAGCTCTTTCATCTTCACTGTCATCTAACCCCTCTACCTTCTCCTCATCTAACCCATCAATTCCATTATCAGGGGGGTGGTCATCATCATTCACACATTTAGGCTCCCTATCAGCAGGGTCCATGTTCCCAGTACTATGTTCAACATACAAATCTCCTTTCACATTCATTGCACTAAAGTATAGAGCAAAATCATCAACAGCATCATCTTTCCTAATCAGAAAAAAACCATCTTGAATTTCTAAAACTTTTGTCCATACCCTAACACAATCAGCCTTATACCCTAACCTACTCAACAACTTCTCAATGTTATCCATGTTCCAATTTGAAACATGTATCCCATTAACTGTCGTATCCGTACCCCCTCTGTATATAATTTCTTCTTCAAAAACCCTGTAAAATTCACCCCCATGGTGGAGTGTAACACTAAAGTGTTGTGAATCCTGTCAATATATTATACCCACATGTCAAAGATTGTTGATTTCAAAATTTTACCCTACGACATTGATGAACTTCAAATTTTTACTAACCTCGGACTTTGGACACTTCACTGAGCTCGTCTTCACTGAGCTGGATCGCTTCTTCGTATTCGCTGAGGTTGTCTTCATCTTCGTCTTCACTGCGGTCGTATTTCTCGTTTGCTTCGTTCCCTGCATTCTTCTTCTTCGTCTTCGTCTTCCCCTGGAAATTTCGTCTTCGTCTTCCCCTGGAAATTTCGTCTTCGTCTTCCCTGCTATGTTCAGAACCCTAATTTTCTAAGGGGGTATTTGAAATTAAAAAGTGTAAAATGACACATAATCACTTTAACAAAATTAAAAATATGCCAGGTGTAGGACCTCTTATTAGATTCCATGCCACCTGGATATTATGGGGTTCTATGAAGGAATCTACATAACATAAGGGGGGTTTAAAAAAAATATTTTTACAGGGGGGTAATCCTAAACTCGCTAACATTACAGGGGGGAAAAGTGTATTTAACCCTATTTTGTTCTATTTTGAAGTGAGATAGTTTTAGAGTTTTGAGCAATTTGAGTTTGGTGACCTTTCATTGCCTTGTTGATAAATTTAAGAGTTAGATTTGTCATGTGAGACCTTGTTTGAGTCATTATAGAGTTGTCAGAGTTATTTTCAAGTTGTTTAGAGTTGAATTTGATGAGCTTTAGAGCTGAAGTGAGAGTATTTGACTCTTTAGAGTTGTTTTAAGTTATATTATTATTTGAGTTAAGCCGTCAGATAATAGAGTTCATAAGATATATCTTTATACGTAAAAGTTATCAATTCAGTACTTTAGAGTTATTTTAGAGTTTTAAAGATTGTTTGAGTTATTTAGAATTCGTCTTGAGAATTTTGTTGAGTAAAAGACAAGAATTATTACCATTTTGATGAATGATGAGTATACATAAATAATTATTATAATTATTACTCTGTCGATGTGTTTTGGGAATTTTTCTTAGTTGATGAATAATTTGAGTTGATGACTAAATTGAGTTGCTAAGTAATAATATATTTTTAGTCTGTTGTTGATTATTTGTGATTATTAATATGAATAATTGAGATGTAAGTTTCGAGATGAGTAATTTAAAGAGAAATTACGGTGTTGATCTTATATTGGCGAAATTATTATTCGAAGAAAAATCTTTTGAGTATGAGTTTTGAGTATGTTTTTCTGTTATTTTGAGCTTTGTGGTTTCTATTGTCATGTTCATGCATACATATATATTGGAATTAGGTAGGACTTTGATCTACTAAGGCGATGTTCAGAGAAAAACCATGACAATTTCATGTTCAAAGAGGATAGTGTTGGTGTAAGCCCTAGAGGCCAATACTTTTGGTACTTGTATCGAATTATTTATTAATAATAAAAGGTTTTTTCTTTATTACGTTTGTTTAATAAAGTCCCTAGAATAGCTAGTCTGTTTAATGTATCAAGTATGACTTAATCATGAGATCACATTAAACATAAGGACACTATTCTTAAAGTATCTGTAGTCGAGCTTTAGTGTGAAGTGGGATAACATTAAAGCATTAAGACTATTATGCTTGTAGACTGATGATCACATCTCATGGATCATGGATAAAGAGTTATCAAGTCTTAAACATAGGTATGAATATTAAGAGTAATATTTGTACCGGATTGACCCGCTATGAGAATACTATATAGAAAGTTATGCAAAGTGTCATAAGTTATTCTCATGGTGATAATAGTGTATTCCACTCTTCGACCTGAAACCACTATGGATCCTAGATGTAGAGTCGAGTGCTTTATTGCTGATCCAACGTTGTCCGTAACTGGATAACCATAAAGACAGTTAATGGGTACTCCACAAAGCATGCTGAGGGACATGAGTGTCCTAGATGGAATTTGCCCATCCTGCGTAACAGGATAAATGTCTATGGGCCCAATATTGAACTGAACAAGGATGACACGGTCTATGCCTTGTGTTCAATATAGACATAAGGGCAAAAGGGTAATTATACACATAAGTATTATCACAGAAGGTTTTGTCAGATCACATGACATTTTCGTGTCTTGGGTAGCAGTGATGTGTTGCTAGATACCGCTCACTGTTTATTATATTAAATGTGTGATTTAATGTAATTGCCAACGTCGCGAAAACCTATAGGGTCACACACAAAGGACGGATTGATAAGAGATAGAGTAACTAAGGAATACCGTAAGGTACGGTGCCCTTAAGTGAATTATAGAACATCGTAAGGTACGGTGTACTTGAGTAGAATACGAAATATGGTAAGGTACCATGGGCTTAAGTGATTTTGGGCATATTATAAGATATGGGCCAAAATACACTTAAGTGGGCTTTTAGCTTGAAGCCCACACAAGTGGTTCTATAAATAGAACCCTTGTGCAGAAGCAAAAATTTGCGGTTGCATTATTTTCGTTTTCTATCACTCTCTCTCTCTCTCACTCAAAGCCTTCATTCGTACCAGCTAGCACTGAGATTGAAGGAACCCGTTCGTGTGGACTGAGTAGAGACGTTGTCATCGTTCAACGTTCGTGATCGCTTCGTGGATCTGCATCAAAGGTTTTGATCGTCACAAGAGATCTGCACCAAAGGTTTCAACCGTCACAAGAGGTAAATATTCTATCACTGATCATGACCATTCGTAAGGATCTCTAAAGGAGAAATTTTTATTTCCGCTGCGCTTTGGGTCGCAATTCTCCTTCAGTGGTATCAGAGCCACTTACGAAACCATGAATCGGATAGGTGTTTAATTTCTGTATTAATATGATTAAAAGACAGAATGAATCAATTAATTAAACGGGCAATTAAATTTGGCATCATGAGTGTACGAGTTGGATGATTGATGTTGACTATGCTTCGGAATCCGACATTAGTATGGTGAAGCAGCGATACATCGATCGTCCATAGGTTACGCAATTGAGACCGATCAACTTATATATGATATAAGTAATCCTAATGCAAAATACGGTATATGTGATATACTGTTTCTGTTTCGTTCATTCGAACACTAAATGATTGTTTTCCTTTGAGCGATCAATGGTCATTTGCTTCGGAATCCGACATTAGTATGGTGAAGCAATGACCTGTTGATCAATCATACTGAATCAACAATCGAGGTGTGTTTGACGGTCTAAAATTGGCGCATTAGGGTTGGTGACGGCGCAAGGGTTGTGCCGTCAAAGAGTTGTGAGTTTAGGGTTTTGGAACACGTCTGTTGACTGTTTCAAAGTTTGTTATTTTGGCTGCGTGAAGCTCGTGTGACGAGCGTGTTGACTGTTTCAAAGTTTGTTACTTTGGCTGCATGAAGCTCGTGTGACGAGCGTAACAGGCGTAACAAACTGGATGTGTGACGGTCGTAACACACCCATGACGGTCGTCACACTCACATTGCTTGTGACGGTCGTCACACGCCTGTGACGGTCGTCACACTCCCAGAGTCAAAATTTTGGGGTTCCTGTTTTGTGACTACGCAAGGGTTGTGTTCATGCAAAACAATGTCCATTTCAAATGAATTGTTCATTAAAATTTTGGTTTTAATTAATTAAAGGAACCACCGTCCGCTGACCGGGCAGCGGAACCCCCGGCTAACTCTGCGTAGAGTGATCGGTCGCCGAAATTTAATTTGGTTTTAATTAATTAAAGGAATTAAAATTTAATAATAACAATGTGTTTATTATTATTGCCTTGTGGTGATCAGTTATGGCCTTAGTTGTCCTTTATTTTGTTTTGGGTTTTTAAATACGACCTGCGTGTCGTGCCTCTCCTTTTGATCTCTTAATGTAACTTCTTTTCTCATCTCAAACCCTCGTATGTAAAACGAGTTTCTTCTGGAATGTAATGTTATGAATAAAGAGAAGAAGACAATGTTATGAAGAAAGAGAAGATTTCAATATCAAAAGAGGACAATCTTGAAGATCTTGCTTGGAGAAGCTTAGAGAAGAATTCAATATTAAAGGAGGACAACCTTGAAGATCTTGCTTGGAGAAGCTTAGATCGTTGTAGGTTAGCTTAGGTTCTCTCATTGGCTTGGGAGAACAATTGCGCTAGGGGCCATAACTGTTTCATTTTGTTTGTATGTATGTTGATGCATGTGAATGTATGTTGATGCATGTGAGAGACGATTTATATGATAAACAAGCCGGTGAGATCATAACAATTGCAATTCCCTCAAACTAAAATATTAAGTTTATGCTTTCCAAGTTTTAGCACTCATCAAGACTAGTATCGGATAATGTAGGTTTCGCCAAAGCGAGGTGCATGTTCTATATTAGTAAGGTGCGATGGGATAATTGTAATATCCAACTGCTAAGACAATGGGTCAAACTTAATTATAATAAGATCATATATGTTTTAGAAGCAAGAGTTGGGAATAATCCATATGATGGATTGGAATAAGGAGTTATTCACCCAACTGAAATTTTCGAGAGTTGTATGAGATACAACTGGAAGGAGTTCCTACCTAAATAACCTAGTTTTGTGTAATCCGCCTACGCGGACTTAGAACGAAGTGAAATATGGATCTCGACCCACTAGAAAATCTTCCAACGGGATTTTCCGAATCAAATGATGAGGGTCATTTGTTTTGAGTAAAATAGTGGGAGCATATTTGATTAAAGGCCTAATTAAATATGTCAATGATACTTATATTTTCTTAATTCTTATGTAGATTACCATGACAACAAACACCTCTAACAACATCTTGCGATCAATCCTTGACAAGGAAAAATTGTCTGGGACAAATTTCCTGGATTGGCACCGAAACCTGAGGATTGTCCTCAAACATGATAAAAAGCTGTATGTCTTGGAGACTCCTGTTCCTGAAGAGGAACCTCCTAGTTCTGCACCTAAGGCAGAAAGAGATGCTTATAAGAAGCATGTCGATGATGCCAATGAAACTGCTTGTCTCATGCTAGCTACCATGAACTCAGAATTGCAAAAGCAACATGAGAACATGTCAGCGTTCGATATGATCGAACACCTGAAGTTGCTCTATCAAGAGCAAGCAAGGCATGAGAGGTTTGAAGTTTCAAAAGCCCTTTTTCAAAGCAAGTTAGCTGAGGGAGCCCCTGTAAGTCCCCATGTGCTCAAGATGATTGGGTATGTGGAAAACCTTGAAAGGTTGGGCTTTCCCCTCGGAAAGGAACTTGCGACTGATTTGATCTTGCAATCGTTGCCAGATAGATTCAGTCAATTTGTCCTAAATTTCAATATGAATGATATGGATAAATCTCTTCCTGGACTGCTAGGCATGTTAAGAACAGCTGAACAGAATCTGAAGACAAAAGGGAAATCCATTCTGATGATCAGAAATGGAAAGAGACAGAACAAAAAGCCCACCAAGCAGGGTGATAAAGGGAAAGGCAAGGAAGTTGCCAAACCCAGACCCACTGTTGCTGCTTTGAAGCCTACTGGAGGCATAGCAAAGGCAGGCACCTGCTTCCATTGCGGTAAGACCGGACACTGGAAGAGAAACTGCCCAAAGTACCTGGAAGATACGAAGAATGGAGTAGAGACTTCAACTTCAGGTATTTTTGTTATTGAAATAAATTTATCTACTTCTGCATCATGGATATTAGATACTGGATGCGGTTCTCACATTTGTACAAATGTGCAGGGGCTAAAAAGAAGTAGAGATTTGGCAAAAGGTGAAGTTGACCTACGAGTTGGCAATGGAGCAAAGGTTGCTGCTTTAGCCGTAGGAACTTATGTATTAACTTTACCTAGTGGTTTAATAATTCAGTTAGAGAACTGCTATTATGTACCTGCAATTAGCAGGAATATTATTTCCATTTCTTGTTTGGACAAGTTTGGTTTTTCATTTATAATAAAGAACAATTGTTGCTCAATTTATTTGAATGATATATTCTATGCTACCGCACAAATGAGCAATGGATTGTATGTCCTTGATCTCGAAATGCCTATATATAACATTAATACTAAAAGGATGAAACCTAACGAGTTAAATCCAACTTACCTTTGGCATTGTCGATTAGGCCACATAAATGAGAAACGCATTTCCAAACTCCATAAAGATGGACTCTTGGACTCTTTTGATTATGAATCATATGAGACATGCAGATCTTGTTTAATTGGAAAGATGACAAAGTCTCCATTCACAGGAAAAGGTGAAAGAGCTAATGATCTTTTGGCCCTCATACATACTGATGTATGTGGACCACTGAACATACCAGCCAGAGGAGGTTTTCAGTACTTCATCACATTCACTGATGATTTCAGTAGATATGGTTATGTGTATTTAATGAAACACAAATCTGAGTCCTTTGAAAAGTTCAAGGAATTCAAGCATGAAGTACAAAACCAACTAGGTAAGAATATTAAAACTCTTCGATCAGATCGAGGTGGTGAGTATTTAAGCCTAGAGTTTGATGACCATCTGAAAGAGTGTGGGATCCTATCCCAACTTACTCCTCCTGGAACACCCCAATGGAATGGTGTATCTGAGAGAAGAAATCGAACCCTGTTAGACATGGTCCGATCCATGATGAGTCACGCCGATCTTCCAAACTCCTTTTGGGGACATGCACTATTGACAGCAGCTTACACACTTAACCGTGTTCCATCCAAAAAGGTTGAGAAGACACCATATGAGATATGGAGTGGTAAGAAACCACATATGTCTTACATGAAGATTTGGGGTTGTGAGGTTTATGTGAAACGACAAATTTCAACTAAGCTTGAGCCCAAATCTGACAAATGCTTATTTGTGGGGTATCCTAAAGAAACAAAAGGGTATTACTTCTACAATCCTTCTGAGGGCAAAGTGTTTGTCGCTCGAACTGGAGTTTTCCTAGAAAAGGATTTTATTTCCAAAGGAACCAGTGGGAGGAAAGTAGAGCTTGAAGAAATTCAAGAATCACAAAGCATAGATACACCTATGGAGGAATTAGAGCAGGAAACACAAGAAGTTGTGGAAGAGCAACCTGCTCAAGTAGAACAAAACCAGCGTAGGTCAAGCAGGATACGTCAACTACCTGAGAGATATGGATATCTCATAACTGATCAAGGTGATGTATTACTCATGGATCAAGATGAGCCTGTGACCTACCAAGAGGCCATAACTGGTCCCGAGTCTGAGAAGTGGCTAGAAGCCATGAAATCTGAAATGGATTCCATGTACACAAACCAAGTTTGGACCTTGGTAGAACCTCCTGTAGGAGTTAACCCTATAGGATGCAAGTGGGTCTTCAAAAAGAAGACTGACATGGATGGTAAGGTACATACCTATAAGGCAAGACTGGTTGCAAAAGGATATAAACAAATTCATGGGATTGACTATGATGAAACCTTTTCACCAGTTGCAATGCTTAAATCTGTTCGGATTTTACTTGCTATCGCTGCATATCATGATTATGAAATATGGCAGATGGATGTCAAAACTGCTTTCCTTAATGGAAATCTTCTTGAGGATGTGTACATGACACAGCCTGAAGGATTTGACATACCAGAGGAAGCCCAAAAGATATGTAAGTTACAAAGATCAATCTATGGATTGAAGCAAGCTTCCAGAAGCTGGAATCTTCGTTTTGATGAAACAGTAAAACAATATGGATTCATCAAGAACGAAGATGAGCCTTGTGTCTACAAGAAGGTTAGTGGGAGCATGATCGTTTTCCTGGTATTATATGTAGATGACATATTACTCATTGGAAACGATATCCCTACCCTACAACAAGTAAAGTCTTGGTTGGGGAAATGCTTTTCTATGAAGGACCTAGGTGAAGCAGCCTATATATTAGGAATCAGAATCTATAGAGATAGATCACAAAAACTGCTTGGCCTAAGTCAGAGTACATACATAGACAAAGTGTTGAGACGCTTTAATATGCATGATTCCAAGAAAGGATTCATACCTATGCAACATGGCCTGTGTCTATCAAAAACACAATCCCCTTTAACTAAGGAAGAAAGGGATCGCATGAATAAGATTCCATATGCATCTGCAATAGGATCTATCATGTATGCCATGTTATGTACTCGACCAGATGTCTCGTATGCTTTGAGTGCAACGAGTAGGTACCAATCTGATCCTGGTGATGCTCACTGGGTAGCTGTCAAGAATATCCTTAAGTATTTAAGAAGGACTAAGGACTCATTCTTGATATATGGAGGTCAGGAAGAGTTGGCTGTAATTGGATACACCGATGCTAGCTTCCAGACAGATAAGGATGACTTTAGATCGCAATCTGGTTATGTGTTTTGCTTAAACGGTGGCGTTGTGAGCTGGAAAAGTTCAAAGCAAGATACAGTTGCTGATTCTACAACCGAGGCCGAGTATATTGCTGCCTCAAGTGCAGCAAAGGAAGCTGTTTGGATCAAAAAGTTCATTAGTGAACTTGGCATAGTTCCTAGCATTGTGGATCCCATTGGTCTCTACTGTGATAACAATGGTGCTATCGCACAAGCCAAGGAGCCTAGATCTCACCAACGATCCAAACACATACTTAGGCGTTATCATCTCATTCGAGAGATAATAGATAGAGGAGATGTGAAAATATGCAGAGTACCTACACTTGACAATATTGCTGACCCACTGACAAAGCCTCTTGCGCAGCAGAAACATGATGGCCATACTAGATCTATGGGTATTAAGGGTATGCCTGATTGGCTCTAGTGCTAGTGGGAGATTGTTGGTGTAAGCCCTAGAGGCCAATACTTTTGGTACTTGTATCGAATTATTTATTAATAATAAAAGGCTTTTTCTTTATTACGTTTGTTTAATAAAGTCCCTAGAATAGCTAGTCTGTTTAATGTATCAAGTATGACTTAATCATAAGGACACTATTCTTAAAGTATCCGTAGTCGAGCTTTAGTGTGAAGTGGGATAACATTAAAGCATTAAGACTATTATGTTTGTAGACTGATGATCACATCTCATGGATCATGGATAAAGAGTTATCAAGTCTTAAACATAGGTATGAATATTAAGAGTAATATTTATACCGGATTGACCCGCTATGAGAATACTATATAGAAAGTTATGCAAAGTGTCATAAGTTATTCTCATGGTGATAATAGTGTATTCCACTCTTCGACCTGAAACCACTATGGATCCTAGATGTAGAGTCGAGTGCTTTATTGCTGATCCAACGTTGTTCGTAACTGGATAACCATAAAGACAGTTAATGGGTACTCCACAAAGCATGCTGAGGGACATGAGTGTCCTAGATGGAATTTGCCCATCCTGCGTAACAGGATAAATGTCTATGGGCCCAATATTGAATTGAACAAGGATGACACGGTCTATGCCTTGTGTTCAATATAGACATAAGGGCAAAAGGGTAATTATACACATAAGTATTATCACAGAAGGAATTGTCAGATCACATGACATTTTCGTGTCTTGGGTAGCAGTGATGTGTTGCTAGATACCGCTCACTGTTTATTATATTAAATGTGTGATTTAATGTAATTGCCAACGTCGCGAAAACCTATAGGGTCACACACAAAGGACGGATTGATAAGAGATAGAGTAACTAAGGAATATCGTAAGGTACGGTGCCCTTAAGTGAATTATAGAACATCGTAAGGTACGGTGTACTTGAGTAGAATACGAAATATGGTAAGGTACCATGGGCTTAAGTGATTTTGGGCATATTATAAGATATGGGCCAAAATACACTTAAGTGGGCTTTTAGCTTGAAGCCCACACAAGTGGTTCTATAAATAGAACCCTTGTGCAGAAGCAAAAATTTGCGGTTGCATTATTTTCGTTTTCTATCACTCTCTCCCTCTCTCACTCAAAGCCTTCACTCGTACCAGCTAGCACTGAGATTGAAGGAACCTGTTCGTGTGGACTGAGTAGAGACGTTGTCATCGTTCAACGTTCGTGATCGCTTCGTGGATTTGCATCAAAGGTTTTGATCGTTACAAGAGATCTGCACCAAAGGTTTCAACCGTCACAAGAGGTAAATATTCTATCACTGATCATGACCATTCGTAAGGATCTCTAAAGGAGAAATTTTTTAATTTCCGCTGCGCTTTGGGTCGCAATTCTCCTTCAGATTGATGGTAGAGGAGATGTAGTCCGACATACACAATAGTGCAGGTATATAGTAGTTGTACTTTGGATTCATTATGGATTGTATTTTATATTCATCTCATGCTACTTTATCATGTATTTCGACTTTATTTACATATGACATTTTTGGATCATCTGGATTTATATACGTTTTTTTTTTGCATATCGATTGTATGGTTTAAATCGCGTCACTTACTGTGCTAAGTGACGTTTATAAATCTTCATCTGAATAAACATAAACAAAACATAACATGCAATGTTCTAGTATGTTACGGGGATGCATCTCCGTGAAATAACCAGAGATGCATATCTGATACAATATGCGTGTCAAGCCTTTCAGAGTTAATGCATGATGTATGACTTTTAAAATATTACAGAGATGCATCTCCAGATAATTTAACGTTACAAGGTGCGTCCAGAGATGTATTCCGGAATCTGAAGTCATTTTAATATTTTCACTTGATGTTTAAATAATATATATAGTGTATTAAAAAATTCGTTAAATAATCATACGTAAACTATCTTTTAGTTGATGATAATTGTGTCGGCTCAAAGAAATGGTCCAGTCTATTTTCAATTTTTATATAGCATAATTTTTTAGGGAATTCCTCTCTATACTTCATGAGGTGTTTTCCCACTATACTGAAAAGTCACAAGTTCATAGAATTTGAGATATCTTCGGGGGTACCTTTTAGACACACTTCAATATTTTGTAAGTGAAACATCCTTATTTTGATGCACCTCTATAATCTCATATAAGTCTCATACTCATCAAATATAATATCCAACATATCTAAGTTTGATTTCAGTTGCTGTATAACTGTTCCACGAAAAAAATCATTAACCTAGTTAAATAAGGGCCCGTTTGTTTCGGCTTTTTTTAAAAATGATTTTTATAGTGTTACATATTTTAGTGTAAAAAAAATTTACAAAGAAATTTTTCATAAAAGTTTCAAATGAAAATTTGGTTTGAATAGTTATTCTTAAAATGTTATTTTAGGTATTTCATCATTTTATCGAAACTTTTTTTTGATATCAAAATTTTAAAAAATCATAATTTTGAAGCTATTTCAAATAGTTTTTCATAAAAATTATTTTTGAGATATAATTTTTTGAAAAAATTGTGATTTTGACTATGTTTTGATCTTCAATAATGTATATTTATGTTATTGAATGAACAATTCAATCTTTTAATTTATAAAAAATAAATTTAAAAAAACTTATAATATTTTGAAAAATATTTTTATAAAATCTATTTTCAAAAATACAAACAAAAAATCCATTTTTTTAAAGCCAAAACATACTGACCCTAAATCACTTCAAACCTAATGATAACATCCGCTCAAAAACTCCGTCAAAGCTTTCACTGTGAAAACTGCTTTGTTTCAAGAAAAGAAAAAGTGCAAAGTAAGCAAATGGTTCACAGAAAATTATATCCTTCACACAAAAAATAGTAATGAAAAAATCATTCAAAATATTCAAAACATGAATGTTTATGGAAGCATATCTCCAAAATATTTCAAAATGAATTTCCAAAAAAAAATTATAAAATAGGAATGTCTCACTTGCAAACTTGCAATATCTTTTATAAATGTATGGGTGCGTCCAAAAAATACATATTTGAAATATAAAAATACAAATTCAAATTTAAAAAATGTGGAGCGCACTCAACGAGCAGGATGAGCATTTTCCTATTTTAAATCTTCAATACTTAGAAGTTGAAAGTTAACTATTCTTGTAGTTCAGTTTTATAAACTTGTTTTTATGAGATTCAATATAGCATATTTTTTTAATCTTCAATACTTTTTAAATTGAGTGTTTACCTATTCTTATAGTTCAGTTTTATATACTTGTTTTTATGAGATTCAAATTATGTTTTACTTTTATGAAATTTAATTTTATTATAAATAACACCAATCACAAACCGTTACATAATACAATTTGCTCATAATTTCTGCTACAAGAACTACATGTTCAATAATTGTACAAAATTCTGACAACCACAGCTAATTTTAAAAACAGATCAATTCCAGTTTCCTCTTCCATTTGAATTTTGTCCTCTACTATCAGATAATGACCCCTGGCCTTGATGACTTGATCTCTTCTTTTTGTGAGTATTCCAGGAGAAAACATGCTGGTTCAGACCACTTCCGCCAACATCCTCGTATGCCTGTTTCTGAAATTTTGTTCTTTCAGGCTTGAATCTATTTGAGGAAGGAGAGGTATGGAAACTATCTTCATTTTCCATGGGGGCAACTTCAGTCCTTGACCCAAATAAGCTTTCATCTGCCCCTGGATTATCACTGGCTTGTGCTATGCTGTCAGATGAGAGATATTCTCTTGACTCTCTTCTTTTCCCTTTACCTAAAACCTTTGACATGTCACCCCCATTCTCCATAGCCTTCATCCATTGTTGCTCACTCAATGTATCAGCATATACCACATCTTTTCTTTTTCGCTTTCCAGTAACACCACTGCTGAAACTTTTGGCCTTGTCATCCTTTTGAATTGGAGCATACACCCACTCTGGCAATTCATGCTCTTCCATGAGACGTGATCTGTAGTTTTCCTTTTGTCTTCTCTCTTCATCCATTTTCTCAAACAGCCAATATTCCTCATCCGATCGAGCAGCAAGGCGGTTAATTTCTCTCTCACTAGGCACATCTGCCCCGAGTGAGCTTGAGCCTCGTCGCATAATCTCCTCCAACATTTCTCTTCTGTCCTGGGCTGCACAAATAAGAACACCACATGTTCAAATAATTTCCATCTTTTAACAATATGACCTAAGGAGCACTGACATGGTGGACCCGCACATTAATTAAAAGAGTCCCATTAAAATTTAAATTATTCCAACTCTGATTTGTTTGAATTGAGAGAAAGTGAGGGAAAGTAAAGTGTGATAGTATTTGATCAGAGAGGGAGTCAATAGTTTCGGTTAGGAGAACTTGGTAAAAAAGATTCATCATACTTCAGCAAGATACACAACTAGTATATATAGGATAGGGAGCGACTCTTCAGAAGCAAACTATGATTAACAAACTTATCATGAAGTGCTGACTCGGAATATTGTGATTATAAATGGTATTTCTGGTATTGAGGCATCTTAAGAATGTGTGCGTAGGCCTAACTCAACCCTACAAATCGGCTTTGTATGGTGTGGGTTGCCCAAGCTTTATAAACACTACACAAGCCATATCTCTGAGCAATGTAGAACTAAATCCACCCATTCAAACCCAACACAATGTAGGTGTTGGAGGCTGCAATTAAGGCAAGCCAAATGCCGCAGTTAGGCGACTAGTGGCAGACCAAATGAAGGCGGAGATTCCAACAAGGCGCATAAATAAACTACTATACTAACTCGGGTAGGGGCATTAACGCAAACACGGTAAACTTCCTGTGTTGAGACTGAAGTTTAAAAAAATCGAGGAATAAGGGTTTAGTGAGAGAACCTGATAGTAGATCATGAGCAGGAAAGGAGTAATTACCTACTTAGAAGAGGCATGAGAGGAGCACGTGTCAGTAGAATTAGGAAGGGGTAGGATGGTAGTGGTGATGAGGACTTGGGAGGTAAAGAAGACAGGTGAACAGTAATGGTAAAGGAATAAGAAATGGCATACAAGAAGCCAAAGGCGAAGTAGGAATATGGGAAGAACAAGGTATAGACAAATGAGCACGCGAGGATGAAAGAATGAGTAGAATGGGAAAATGACAATGATATTCACTAAACGAAACACCTTTGGAGACATACTGGAACCAAGGCAAGACATGTTTAAGCTTTAGCAATGAGGTGAGTAACCAAAAAAGATGTGTGCTAAGACCCGGAATCAAATTTATGTTGATTGTAAGGTTTAAGTGAAGATAAAAAGACAGCAAAAACCTGCTTAAAGGCATATTATGTATATGCGAAGAGCCACCAGAGGCCGGTTATAAAGAAGAAGATACAATTTGATGGCATAAACCTGCTTTAAAGCAATGAATAAAACAAACCTTCCCTCTCCCTCTTTTAGTTTCAACATGTAAAAGAAATTATTTCCATCTTAAGCCAAAATATAACTATTGATAGATATCACCAGGACACAGCAAGCATCAAGAGCTACAAACCTGTTGAAGTTGTGTTGAAAAGTCCTGCCTGAATGACTTTGGCATCTATACCCATCTTTTGTTTTGCACGCTCCAAAATTACCTCTTCAATTGATCCCACACTTACCAACACAAAAACCCGAACTTCCTTTTTTTGTCCAATGCGATGAGCTCGGTCCTCGGCTTGTTGATCCATTTGTGGGTTCCAATCACTGTCAAAGATTATAACAGTATCTGCTGTTTGTAAGTTCAAACCAAGACCACCAGCCCGGGTGCTTAATAGAAACATAAAGTATGGGGAGTCAGGAGCATTAAATTTCCGTAGTAAAGAGCCTCTTTCTTCGGTTTTCGTTGAGCCATCAAGTCTAAGATACTTGAAATCATGAAGTCTTAAATAAACTTCGAGAGTGTCCATAAGTCGAGTCATTTGTGAGAAAAGGAGGACTCGGTGACCAGCTCTGCGAAGTTTTGGAAGCAAACGGTCAAGAAGTTCAAATTTACCTGATGCTCTGACAATCTCCTCCTTACATTTATACATATCATAGTCTCCCACAAAGAGGTAAGGATGGTTACAACACTTTCTGAGTTGCATTGTTAAGTTCTGTAGACTTTTCGATTTTCCAGAACCTACAAAATTTAGGAAAGTTTTTAATGCAGGTTTCTTATAAATCAGGCTAACATAAAAGGATCTAGAAATCATCAAATGCTATATGGGTAGTTTTTTTTTGGCACAAAAAGAAGACAGCAAGATACAATAAAAAGTGATTGCAAACCACATTTATATTGAATTAATAATCACATTTCACCAATTCGTTAGAAAGTCGCAACTGGTAAGATTTGTAGGAGAATCAGGAGAGATATGATTTTATTCTCCTTGAATTTTTTATCTTACTTATTTCTATTTGATTTTAGTATGATTTGTTTTGTTTTAGTTCATCAGTAGCCCCAAATCCTAATTATTTGAACACCATTTATCGTAACTACTTTTATATAAATAGTCCTAGACTCTAGTAATAAACATAAAAGTATTTTTTGCATTACTTTCTACAATATTGACAAGTGTAATTATGTGATTGAAGGGAAAATAGCCTTATGGCTTACTTCCAAAAAGACGGCCTAAACTAAGTCAATAACATATTGAAATTTGTAAACACAATTAAACTCGTGGGTTCTCAAATGTGAAAACTAACCAAATTAACCAACGGAGACAAACAGCCAAACAGTGCGCAATGGGAATAAAGAAATACATTTGGCATACAAATTCAAAATCAAAGTATCTGGGGGAAAATTGCATTCGATTGAGTTAAAAAGAAGAAGTGGGTAACAGGAAAAAAAATATGATACAGACCATTGTCCAAACCAACTCTTCCTACGTCAGTAACTTGTTGATAATAAACTTTCTGCCAGGCTGACATATCACATTTGAGTATGACCTGAGACTTCCCAGGAAGAAATTTT
Organism: Lathyrus oleraceus; assembly: GCF_024323335.1. Taxonomy (NCBI): domain Eukaryota; kingdom Viridiplantae; phylum Streptophyta; class Magnoliopsida; order Fabales; family Fabaceae; genus Lathyrus; species Lathyrus oleraceus. Next base: position 457,161,648 of record NC_066584.1, on the reverse strand, counting down.
TCCACCTCATTCTTTTTCCTTCGTAATATGAAGGGCCTTATAACCTAAGAGTAAATGAAACTAGTCAAAAAAAAGTTGAAATAGGAAGAAATTTAAAGCTTAGAAGAGAGAAACACACTTGATGTAGACGCCGAATGATTAATAGTTGTTCTTCATCTGATAGAGAGACATCAACTCTGTCTGCAAAGGGGGCATTGAACCAGTCCTCAAAATTTTGAACGGAGTTGAATATGTTAGGAAGGAGAAAATTAAGCAGAGACCACAATTCTTGCAAACTATTCTGAATAGGGGTACCAGTCAGCAAAAGTCTCCGTTGGATGTTATAGCTGCACACAAATAAAATCCAAAAATTAGAGAAGAGCTGAACCATCTGAAATGTAATACCACCCCGCCAGATAATGAATTGAGCAGACTCTTGAGTACTTTGACTGTTCTATGGAAAGTTTGATAATGAATTGAGCAGACTCATGAGTACTTTGACTGTTCTATGAAAAGTTTTGAAAGCTATCCCAGGGTACTTTCTTCTCTTTTTGTTTTTTAGTTCAGTATCCACATGTTGTTTAGTATTATTACATTAAAGTACTTTTTAGCATTGTCAGACCTAACCCTCTTATAGAACCCCATATCTAATTTCAACCTTTGGTTTTATTAAAAAACCTAAGTGATACCAGTACAATCATATAAAGACTATAAACCAGCAGGGACCTAATATATTTGAATGTAAGGGGAACCCACACAATAGTAAGAATGAGGTACATGCATTAATATGTTTAAATAGGTTATTCTAAACCTAATAAGCCTGGTTAATTGACCGAAAACAGTTATAGTTATTAATTATAAATATACACTATTGACAACAGGTACATATTAATCATTTTATTAAAAAATATATATTAATAGGTGTCATCAATATTCAGCATGTAGAATCATACCTATTGTCCAAGGTTTTTGCTAGAACAGACTCATGATTCTTCAACCGATGACCTTCATCCACAATTAAGTAGTTCCATTTAATTTTTTTGAGAAATGCTTTGTCTCTCATTATAAGATCATAATGTGTTATCATAACATTAAATTTCCCCTCTCCTGAAAATTCATCCTTTATTGCTTTTCTCTCATCCATTCGTCCATCATAAAGAATAACTTTAATGCTGTATCAGAAAGAAAAGGCACAAGTGATTTAAAGCCGGTATGAATGTGCACAATTGAAATAGATAGTTCTAACTTCTTTCCCTTCACCCCACAAGGAGAGCAGGGAAAGAAATAATTTGCAATTTCTGCCTAGACTTACGTAGGAGCCCATGTTGAGAATTCAATGATCCAGTTTGGCAGAACTGCCTTTGGAGCAACAATCAAGTGGGGACCAGTCACACCTTTGTATTCTAAAAGATGTGCTATGAGAGAAATAGTTTGTATTGTTTTCCCAAGCCCCATTTCATCCGCCAAAATCCCATTTAAGTTGTTATTAAACAAAGAAATCATCCATTGCAACCCCTCTATCTGATATGATCTTAACTCTCCACCTTGAAGTATAGACGGTTGTTCAGTTACCTGCAGATAAAGTTTGTTATGTTTCCAATGAAATATAACTTTATTGAAGAAAAATAACTTCTTTATTTTCTTTTTCTTGAGTAAAGAAGAAACATATAAAGATAGAAAACATTACAATGAATTCAAAAGATAAGAAATCCTCATAAATATTAGAGAAAGACAATGAAGAAAACATAAAGTATCAAAAACGAATGGCTGTCAATCCTTCAGCATATCGGTAAAGGAAATAATATGCATTACACCAAATATATGCCGAGGAACTAAATTTGTCCCAAACAGCTGTAATGGCAAACATCTAATCAGGAAACAAATTGTGTAAACAAACTTCATTGCATTTCTGTCCAAAAAGTGAATAAAGTGATTCATGTATGCTTTACCTTTTCCTGAATTGAATGAATGGCAGAATTGTATTGTCGCTGACCTTCAAGTAAATCGTTTGAGTCACCATCATTATGATCAGAATCTATCGCATCTATATCTTCATCAACAGGTGATTCCTTAGAAATCCCATTCTTTGAGGCATCTGACTCAGGTAAATCAGCTTCGGAATCTTCCAAGGGTTCAATGCCATCTGAATGTTTGAAGTCCCTTTGACGTTGAACAGCTGCTCCTAAATTTACCAATAGTTTATTTGTTTCTTCAAGAAGCAAAGTTAATCTTTCATTCTTACTCTCTTTCACCATTCTCATGTAAGCTTCTTGATCATCAGCCTTCAAGGCCTGGAATCTCAATTTCTCTGCACGGGTTGCCCTTTGTCTTTGCCTTCCATGCCATGCCTGCAAAATCATTTGTGGGAACTCATGAGCCATGTTCAATAAATGACAAATTAGCTTTCTACCCATAACAAAGAGAAAAAAAACGTCATGAACATATAACTGTCCATAAATGGAAGTGGTGTTGTCTATTTCAAATACTATGACCACAATAACAACTTAGCATTCCAACTCCATAATAAATCAAAGGAGCAAACCGCAACCTTGTTATTAACTGAAGATTCATGTTAAATGGGAAACTGAAAGAATAAATCACAGTACAAACAACAAAGTGTTAAGTGGAAATTCAAATAAAATGTTGAAACTGGAAATCAGTAGACTAAAGAACTTTTCAGGAGAAGTACTAAATGAAGGTTGAGAGGCAGAGGATATTTTTTGGAGACTGCGCTGAGCCCGGAGAGGACTTATGTTCAAAGGGAAGCAAAGGTGAAGTAGCGAAAAAAGCACGGAGGTTATGCTCTATGGTCTGAGCTCTGGTGAAGATTATAAACACAGGTGAAGGTCTGAGCTCTGGTGAAGATTATAAACACAGGTGAAGGTCTGAGCTCTGGTGAAGATTGTAAACACAGGTGAAGGTCTGAAGTCTGAACCATAGGAAAGTTTTGAAGAGGAGCAGAGGCTTAGCTCGAACGCTTAAGATCTCAAGTGGAGCTTTGATCCTAAACACCGAAGGGAACAAATTAAACAAACTCAGACTGTATTTTAGGCCTTTTTTCTTTTGGTGTTGTCAGACCCGCTAACTCGTGAGCTTTAGCGAATTTTTCCAAGTCTATTTGAGTCTACCGAGACAGGTAAACTCATCCAAATTGAATAACTTGATAACCCATGAGTTTGAAAACCATGTTCATTACTGTCGCACTATCTCGTGATAGTGTATATTACCATGTGGAATATTCTAGAAGATTCTTGGTCAGCATTTGTTAGTCATCTAAGTGTTAGAACGTGACTTCTGATAGATTTAGTTATTTCTGTTGTGATAAAAGACTTATCGAGAAAGCTTGGGCATATTTATAAAATCTTCTGTAAACTATTCAACATTTAGAATACAGTTTCGAATTCAGAAACATTTATGTTTTAACTGTCTCTCTTTTTCTCAATTCTCAATATCTTAAACTCTCAATGAATTCTAACAACTTATATCCAGCTCACCGATTTAGAATCAAAATTCAGAAAAGCTTCAACATTCATTTGGTTAAATATTGAAGTTCACAAAGGAAATAAAACAATTTAGGAGAAACAGGGGCAGAGAGCTAAACCCAGTGAAATTTAATGGGGGTAAAAGTGAATAAAAAGCTCTTGGATACCATGCACTATGAAAACCACTAATATACCAAATTCTCATAGGAAGAGGATGTCCAGAAATTATGATTCTGACAACCTAAAAGTATATTGCACCTATCCAGCATAAACATCATTGATTTATAACTATTAGACTAAAGAGTCATTCTTCAAATAATCACATGTGCGTTGTATCTATAGTGCGTAGAAACTTGTGCTTAGAAAATAGTGTCTGCAGTTAGTGTACAATTATGATGTTCATGTTACCTATTATGTATATAAACAGATCAGTTGTGAGTTCAAGTCACACACTTGCCAAACCCTAATTGCATCTTTTAGAATAACAAATGAAAGATAGAGGAAAAAAGATTGTACCTGGACACCATCATTCCTCTGTTTTCTCCGCTTCAAAGAAGCTTGAATTTGTAACTGGAGCTCGCGGACAGTATTGAGTATTTCTGCAAAAAACCTTCTTTTTGTTGTCTCTATATGATTTTTCTCCGCCTCTTCTAATCTTGACAGTTTCTGCATTTCAGTGTCTATAGGAGATAAGCAGTGCAGACTAATTTCATTACATGCTCAGATATTGGAAAATCACGCATATATCAGGAAAAAGAAACTAAAGCACTATGCCCCAAGTCTTGTATATTTAACTAATATATAAGTGGAAGTTCATTTATAAAAGTTGAAATTCCAGATAAAATTACATTTCCTAGTTCCTAAATAATTGTATGCATCTATGAGTGAGTTTGCATGTGTCAGTCTATCTGCCTGTGTTTTTCGACCTGCCATGTTTTGTTCCTTTATTCGTATAAAGAATTGATAAATAACATTTGAATTATAATGTATCTAATAAGAGAAGACAGACATGTACTTTCTTTTCCTTCCCCGTGTGAGAATGTTTGTGATCTCAGATTTACAATAAGATGATATTGGATTTTTCAAGGCAGAATTTAAGAAAAAACTACATAGGTGTCAAAGATCAATTACAGGAGTTCGCCAATAAGAGATTATTTCAAAAATAGATAATCACCTCAGAATCCCGTTTCTTCCTTAATTGATCATCAGCGTCCATGGCAAATGGATCTCCAACTCCATAGAATGGACGGCGCAGTCTCATCATGCCCCAATCAAACAATTTCCTGTCAGGATATGCACATTCAACATTGAGCCAGTATTCAGAACTCACATCAGACCGAATCTTTGACTGCAAGTCTGCTAACTGCCAGAAGAGAAGTCCTTGCCAACAAGGACACGTTTATTGTCATTTCTCAGTTATATAGAGAAAATATAAAAATTAAAGCTTAAATAGATTTTTGATACCACTATTTTCTTAAATTCACTATTTGGTCTCCTATTTTATATTTCACGAATTTGACCCCACACATAATATTTTTTAGAGTACTTTTTAATTATATTTTTGGTCTCTCAATTTCGAGGATTTTTGCAAATCCACAAAGGGTAATCTAAAATGCGAAGAGACCAGTTTCCAAAAATAAGAAGCATGACGACAAAAATTGTATTTAAAATAAACTAATTGCCTCATTAGAAATTATTTTTAACCTATACCTTTCATAATGAAGTAAACTATAAAGTTGTTGCATCTGTGGAATGTTTTACTTATACTAGTCGAGCAAAGTCATTCGATAGACACAATGGAAGAAGACAGAATGACAACAGTCATCTGTGTTGTATCTTCATAAACAGAAAGCAATTTGTAAGGACTCTAATAAAAGAACACAACCGATTAAGAAAAGCAGGCTAAACAATGACATAGCTTAAAATAAATGAAGGACAATTAAGTTCCATACTAAAAGAAATTTCAATGATCAATTTGTGGAAGAAAGATTCAAGAATCAATTTTACCTTCAGTCCATAAAGTTCAAGCAGGCACTTTGTCTGCAGGTCCTCTCCCCTGCTTGAAGGCAATTCTGGTTGGAAACAGTAATACGGTTCTTCAGTAAAATTATAAAGATTCTTATTGAGAAATCACTTTCATGTACTGGATATGATATTTAGGGAGACATCCTGTTCAGAAATATCTTAAAGCTACTTGGTCTGTCAATACAACAATGAAGTTTCCAGGCTCATAAATTGGTTTCAGAGAGAAACTTCATTATGTTTGTTAAGAATGTGTGATTGGACCTAACTCAACCCTACAAAACCGGTTGGTAGAGTGAGGGCTGCCCCCACTTATAAAGTCATGTTCAGGCCATATATTGTCCGATGTGGGACTCTTAACACACCCCCTCACGCCCAGGATTGGACACCTGGAGCGTGGAAATAAATGGTGGGTGGCCCGATAGCGGAAAACATAGTAGGTGGCGCACCGGATCTTAAACGAGGCTCTGATACCATGTTAAGAATGTGTGATTAGGCCTAACTCAACCCTACAAAACCGGTTGGTAGAGTGAGGGCTGCCCCCACTTATAAAGTCATGTTCAGGCCATATATTGTCCGATGTGGGACTCTTAACAATGTTCATCTTCTAAGAAGACTAAAAAAAAGTAGAACTAAAAATATTGGCATGAGGTGCTTGATGAGGCTGCCTAAGCGCTTCAGTATATGGGAAACTTGATGCAGATGAGAAGCAAATCCTTCTTCTTCATGATGCTGGTGCAACTAAATTCAAATTTGACAGTTTGTTCAATTCTCCTCACTTTAGAACATACAACAGGAAATTGGGATCTAATGAAAAAGTATCTCTACCACATATGAGCGGTAAGCCATTTATGATTTAGCAATACCAAACTTACAAAAACTAACAACTAAAAGCTTGAGTTTAACCATGGAAGCAATTAGTTGAGAGGGAGTGTTTTAGAGAAACTTATTATATAACTGAATTCCTAACCTTAAACACATTTAAACTATATAGTCTACCCATAATGATATGACATGTTTATAACTTAATGGAAGACTCATATCATGGAGAGAAACACACTTGAGCATTGTTGAAGCTTGTTCTGATTGTCGGGATGTGAATGGTTATATCTTTCTGAATAAGACTGATGACCTTGATGGATGATGGCTGGGAGAGATGGATGGTCCCAAAAAGGAATTGGTATATGGTAATGTATTGTTAACCCAATTTGGAGTATTTTGGTGCAACAGATGGTCCTTGCAAAGAGGAAGGAGCCAACTGAAAGTAAACAGTATATGAAGAAATTGAGGGCCACAAATCTAACAATGCTGATGAGAGCAGTAATTATGATAATGAGATATAGATTGTGACGACAATGGCTGGCAGTCTCGGGATTTGGGAGACTTCCGGTCTTACTTAGTGGTGTTCTTTATGACTTAACTTGACTTGGCCTGGGGTACACTTACCTTATTATATTTCTATTATAGCCTCTTTAATTACTTTCTTTCTCAATTCATTGTTAATTTGCCATTACGTAGTTTGCATTAAAACCTTGTTTTAGGGACGACTCAGTTGTCTGGAAAAAATTAGTTCTTTATTTTCATTGTTTTCTTCAAAACCCGTGCCCCTTTAGTGAAACAGCCACATTGCCTCCCACATCATACTAAGCTCCAAAGTGATTTGGTTTGGGGGCTTACTTCCTCAACCTGCTTTTCCCCTCCAGACAACACTAACAAACTAACATAACAAAGCAATCATCCTAACCACATAATCCTTTTGAAATTTATGCATGAAATAGTTCCAGCTAGTTCAGTAGTAATGGATTTGCACAAGCCAAACCTCTAAGTATCAATAGTAGCGTAGCAACAACGTGCAGATATATCAACCAACAGTAATGAAAACAAAAGAAGCATGTATAAATGAAACCTCAATTCTATGCCAAGCTAACATGGAAACAAGCAAAATATATTTATATATAATATAGGTATTTCTTTTTACTAAAGCTGCTGACCTTCAAGCTCATTTAACCGATGCCAAATCTGACTTTGATGACGGCTTTCCATTGCTTCCTCCAATTTGAAACGTGAAGCACATTTTGGGCGCTGTTCCAATATTGCATCTTTAAGATCTGCTATTAAATCATCTCCAGAACTCCCTGCATCATCCTGCATTCACGAAAAAACAGAAACATTATTGTATAATTCGTATCAAAACTTTTTCAATTGTAACCAAGAAATAACGTTCCACACAACCGACTAATAAAAGAACAACCTATAACCAAACAACAACAGAATGCACACACTTCAGCAAACAACAAAACAAATCGAAGTAGAATACATGTATAAAGAAAACGAAAGTCACACAGCTGGTTCTTTGAAGTAAACCTATAATAATGAACAGACAATATGCCAGAAAATCTTACTATATAACTTTCTAGACTTATTTAAATCACAAACAAAAAAATTAGTTCCAAATAATAAACAACAGTTCAACTAATTCAAATCAAAGTCGAATTTCTTACAATTTTTTAGCTGATCCAACTCTTGAACCATGGAAGTTTTGTATTTAGAGAAAAAAACTCTCCCCTCACCATAAATCAACTGAATTTCAGCACGCAATAGCAATGCACATTAGATTTAATTCGTAGCACTAAAAAATCAAAACAAACAAGCGCATGAAAAACACTTCTCGGTGTAGCAAACAAACAAAACGTGACAGAATAGAACTAATGGGAATTGAAACCGTGAATTGAACTTAAAACTCTAACAGAAAAGAACAAATCGGAATTGAAACCGTGAATGAACTCTAACAGAATAGAACTAATCGGAATTGAATCCGTGAACTGAACACTAAAACTCTAACAGAAAAGAACACATCAAAATTGAAACCGCAAATGAACTCTAACTACTCGGAATTGAAAACAGTTAAATCGAATCGGAAAAACAAACGAAAACGAAAGAAGAGATGCATTACATTGACATTGAGATTGTTGTTGTGATGATAGATGGAAGAGACGGAGTTGAGGATGTGATTGGGAAGAGGAACGTCGCGAGAGAGAAAGTTGAGAGCACAGATGAGTGTTTTGGTGTGTTGTTGTTCATTCTCGCTCTTCTCTTCATGATCTATCACCATGGATATGGCGCGGGAGAGTACGCAACGGTGCCGTTTTCGTATTTTCTTTAACGAATATTTGAAATTATCAACTAATTGCTTGATCTCACGCTCTCATAGTCACGAAACTAATTACAAACTCTCTCGCGCACAAAACCCTTTCGTTCTTCGCCTTCTTTGTCTATTCGTATTTAGGGATCTATTATTTTTTTTCTTTATTTTTCGTTATATATACCGTATTTTAGTATTTACCAAAGGGTTTTTTTTTTCACGTCAATCATGCTTCTTTATTTATTTGCAAGGACTTTTGTGCCCCTTTTTATTGAGCAAATATCCTTTTTGTACTTTGAAACTTAAAATAATTTTTTATAAGGAAAACATTTTATAAAAAAAAATTAATTAGAATTTATTTTGTTACGAGAAAAAAGAATTATGCACTGACAGTATAAAATATTTTTTACTGTCAATCAATGAGACTTGTGTATCCTGCCACATCACATTTTTAATTTTAAAATATTATTATGATTTGTCAATATAAAATATTTTGATTGGATGTCAGTGTAATATTTCTTTACACCGACAGTGCACTGTTTTAAATTTTGTTTGTTATTAGAAAAGAGAAAGAGGCAATAGTTTTTTCATATATTTTTTAAAATAGTTCCTTTATGTGAAAGTTACACGGTTCTTTTTTTAAATAGTTTGTTTATTTTTTAAAAATTAATTTTTAATTTTGAAATGATTTGTTATCCTATAAAATTTATACTAATGTAAATATTTTTTCAACACAATTAAAAGTTATAAAGTTATATTAATGAAAATATTTATTTTGCGTTTATTATTTGTATTTGTGATGAGTATACTATATTTCATCTAATTATTATTTGTACGTCAACCAATGAGACTCGTGTATCCCGTCACATCACACTTTTATTTTTAAGATACGGTTATGATTTCTCAATATAAAATATTTTGATTGGATATCAGTGTAATATTTTTTTACACTCACAGTACACTGTTTTTAATCTTTTTTGTTATTAGAAAAGAGAAACAAAGTTACATTAATGAGATAAATTTGAATTAGAGGCAATAGTTTTTTTCATATATTTTTTAAAATAGTTCCTTTATTTTGTGAAAGTTACACGGTTCTTTCTTTTAAATAGTTTATTTATTTTTTAAAAATTAATTTTTAATTTTGAAATGATTTGTTATCCTATAAAAGTTATACTAATGTAAATATCTTTTCAACACAATTAAAAGTTATAAGGTTATATTAATGTAAATGTTTATTTTGCGTTTATTATTTGTATTTGCGATGAGTATACTATATCCCATCCAATTATTATTTGTATTTTCCAATTATTATTTGTATTTGCGATGAGTATACTATATCCCATCCAATATGCAATTAGATATGAAAGGGTTTAGTGTATATATATATATATATATATATATATATATATATATATATATATATATATATATATATATATATATATATATATATATATATATATATATATATATAAAATAAGTGAACGGTTTACTCAACTGCCTAGTTGAGTATTTATAGACGAGAATTCAATTCAAGAAATTAGCGGGGAAACCGATTATTACGCCTAAAAAATTGACTACATGTCTCTTGAGTATGACTCGTTAAAAGAATGACTAACGTAAGTCACCCTATTATGTTAGAAGTGAGATTAGTCCAATCAATACTTCAGTTATTCATTGATTGAGTCTTATTCGAATCAATTAGAATGTTGTCCACCACATATTCTACATGAGGGGGTGGACAGGGTTGGATCAGGTACACGCCAAGAGTGTTGGACATGTAACTCCAAATACAGGAGGAGAAGGAATTGTATGGGTTTGAAAAATGTTGGTTAAAATCAAATCAGTTTGAAAATCAGAGTTTAAAATTATTTTAAAGAAAACATGTAATATCCGGAAAAAGAAAATGGATGGAAAACACACGGAAAGAAAATAAAGTAAAAGAGATAAGGGAGAGAGAAAGACACCTGAGATTTATACAGGTTTGGTCTAAAAACTTAACTTACTTTTGTCCTTATGAATTATTCTTAAGAGTATTCATTGTCTTGAGAGCATTCAATAGGACATGCCCACGAACCTTCTTTTACAAGGATATGAAGTTTAATGGCTAACTTTCAAGCAAAGAACGAACAAAGTTAGATGATTATCCTCCAAACCAAATAGAGATTTTGCACGGGATGATATCGAACCAAGATGGACTTTTATTCTAGTTATCCTCTAAATCGAGATGGAGTTTTGTGTTGGTTATCCTCCAAACTAAACTAGGGTTTTACACATGCTGACCTCCAAGCCGAACCGAGATTTTATAAAGGTTGGTCTCGAACCAAAATGAGATTTTACACAAGCTAGTCTCGAACCAACTGAGCTTTTACACCATGATGAACTCAGGAACCGAGATGAGATTTTACACAAGCTAACCTTGATTTAGGAGTGCTTTTACACCGGGCTAAGCTCACAAACCAAAAGAGATTCTTTCTTCCAGACGAAACTCACGAACCAAATGGAGACTGCCTAAGACAATCCCCTAAATCAAACAAGAGTTTTGACTAGTTTAGCTCGCAATAAAAAAAATATTATAGAAGAATATTTTACTCAAGAGATGATATATTCTTGGTAAATTACAATAATTCCCTCACTCAGAACAATGATCATATCTTAAGCATAAGAACACTTTCAAAGTACTAAGGTAAAATATATGTGAGAAAATAAGAGATTTTAAGAAAAAGATTAGAGAGTGAGATCAAAGATCATTTTTTGAGTGATTTGAAACAATAGAGAAGATATTTTTATAGGCCAAATTGTGGTTTATCTTTTGGAAACAATCTATTGGTGAATTAAATGTCATAATCGATTAGGTCAATCGAATATTGCACCTCAATAATCAATTGTTCAAGGCACAAATGGAAGGTTTTGATATTTAGTCGTTAGCAATCATTAAGAGCCTTTTTTCAATTGATATTTAATGTTACAAAGCAAAATAATTTATTAGACGATTATGGCTAATCAATTATCTAGCTCTAAACTAGCTCCAAATTGATCAGGCAATTCCATAATCAATTAGTTAGACCTTAAAAACATTTTCAAGTGGTTTTAACAAAATAAAATAGACTTCTTAAATATTTTTAGTGTGTGTGATTTTGCCTTTGTAATTCCAGAAATACTCTTGTGCCTTTACAAGATACTGATCATTCAAACAGACATGATCAAGCGAGTTTTCAAACTTTCTCTCTTTAAGGATTTTGAAGCTTCAAATTTTGGTTTCAAGGACTATGAGTTTTCTAGATTTATAAGGCTTGAGATAATTTCAAGTTGATTACCATGATTAGGGAGTTGAGAGCAAACCACCAGCGAAACTTGAAACAAAAGTCTTCACTTGAATGTCATTTGACCATAGTGTTCATGTCAAATGATAGCTTGATAAAAACATCTTGAGCATCTTTTACTGCTTGAGCTATCTTCTAGAGATTAGGACTTCACTCAATACTATTTGATATCAGGTGTTGTCATCATTAAAACCAAATAGTTTATCACAATTTTGCTATCAACAAACTTCACCACCTTGAATCACCTTTATAGTACATGCGAGCACATAGATCCATATTTCTCCCTTTTTTTATGATGACAATGTTTCTCTCAAAAAGGTGGTAAAAGAGAAGATACATAGATAATTTTTTTAGTGGTTAACCCCCTCCCCCTTCACATGAGTAGAGAGTATACTCCAATTCCCCTGATAATATACTTTTCCCCCTTTGACATAATAAATAAGGAGGATAAAAGATGCTAGAAAAGAATGGTAAACATGCAAACACATAATTCACATATATCAAACATGATTTATTAGAAAAGGAAAAGGATTTCATAAGTTAAGCATGAACAGTACAAGGGAAGGAAACAACATGGATAAGCAATAAAAAAAGCAAAGAGAACATAAACTAAAGCAAGTAAACAAGTAAAAAAAACTAATTTGTGTCATCATCATCATTGTTGAACATTACCGAAGATCCAATTCCAGTTTCGGCAAGCTTGCGAGCAAGTTGATGAACTCATTTTAACTTACTTTCATCCTTATTTGATCTTGTTGATTTTGGATAAGGACTTATTGATTATGGAGAATGGTGTTAAGGAGAGCATCGGTGGAGAAAGTCAGAGGGATTTCATAATTGAATTCCTCCAAAGTTATGTTCTCTGCTTGTTGTGCTTAATTTGTAGGAGTTATTCTTCTTATTTGTTGAGGTAGTTGAACTGGTGCTCCATTGTTGAGTTTTATCCTCTTCAAACTTAAGGTGATGTTTCTCATTCATGTGTGTCTATTATTTGATTCTCCTTATTTTAAGTAGAAGCTAACATGCTCCAGGATCTTCGTAATTAGTCCATTATATGGTAGACTCGTATTTTTCTTTTTGCTCCTCGTCATATAATAAATCATTACTTTAGCCCAATTTTTTTCAACTCTATTTGTCAAAACCGCAACTATGTTGGATCTGGTTATGTGACTATAGTTTCTTTTCCTTGGGAAAAGAACATGGTTAACCATATAGTGGACTAGAAGAATATTCAGTCGTACCATACCAACGGTGAAGAGAGTATGAATGCTAGACTTTGGATCTGACAAGAATGAGGTAAAAGCAACCAAAAAGTTAAAATTGTTACTTTTTTCATCATTGTCATAGTTGGAGCCAGTGAAAGGAAGTGTGCAGACGCCAACAAACTCTTTAAGAGACATTCAAATATGGTATTTCTTGACTTCAGAAGTAAGAATCTCATCTACGTAGTTGAGGTTTGAGTAGAACATTATCACTAACATAGGAAACCTTTCATTAGAGATGTCACATGTGAATATTTTAAAAGCTTATTAGAAAATAACTAAAGGAAGGCACAATTTCTAAAACTCTTTCTTCCAAGTAGCGTGAATCAAGGATCACCCTTGATTCAAAATTCTAGTTGAACTGATATTTTTGATATTGAGAAGAAAAGAATTTTGAGTAGTTAGTTGAAGAAGAGGAGCCTTCGGATGTGCGAGATTTTTCGAGTGCCATTGATGATGATGGAGAGATAGAAAGATTTTTGCTCTAACACTCACAAAATAATACACAAGAGAAGAATGCAACATGAGATGAGAAGAGAGTGGAAGGAATACCTTTAAATACCTGAGAAATAATCGATTGTAAAGGCCTATAATTGATTATATTATTAATGCAATTAGCTGGCAGTTGAGAAAGTGGACGGCTTGCTATTTCTAATGATATAATAGATTATCCCTTTAGGGATAATCGATTGGAGAGTGCAAAATTTGAAATTCAAATGCTTCTAAAATCAATTATTTTCTACATTTTCAACATCCTTGGTCTTTTGGGCCTTGGATTCATATTGAGCTTTGGCATTTTTCTTTTGTTACCCCTTTCTTTATTTCTTTGCACACCTTTCTCAAAAATGATTAAAAATCAAATAAATCAATAGTAAAAGAAATTTTAAAATGTCAATCAATTAATAAACCACTTATTTAGAGTGTTAATCATAGTTTTCTAGTTTTTCAACCTCTAAAAAGTGTATTACCTTAAACTTCAAGTTAACTTTAAAAAACTCCATATTTTTATGGAGTGAAAAAACATTGTCGTAAATCCTTCTTTATGAATTGTTTGACACGAGAGTTAGTTCAAACCAAAAGACTGATAAATCCATTACAGATTTATCACCTTAACCTACTAAGAGGTTACATGATCATCAAATATCATCATAATTGTTGAAAAACACCATCAACGAGAATACTTTGATCATGTCCATTGAAATATATCATCAATGAGAACACCTTGATCATATATGTTGAACGACACCAACAACAAACACACTTTGATTATAAGCACCAAGATCGGCAAACACCATTTGGCATTGACTCTCTCTTGTATACTCAAATGTATACATCTTACTTTGCACAACTTCATTTAATATGCATTAAAGGTCCATTAAAGTTGCAAACCATTCCTGTAAAACAAATCCGATTTTCATCTTTGGTACCCCAATTCTTATTGGGTCCTGGTGCATTAGTAACTCTAAGAGGTATATGGATATTACCTTTAGATATTCTTAGTTTATCAAAACAAAAGGGCTCTAAGTGGTCAAACTTATTACAAAAAGAGCATTTATAGATAGGCCGGTTCAATTTCTTCATATAAAAACATTTACTATGTGATCTACTCGATTTAAAATCTTATCCAGTTTTATTCAAGGAAGGACTTTGACTTGATAAAATCAAATCTAGGTTTAATTTCCCCTTAGTAAATTTACTTAGGGTTTCATGCAATTATTTTACTTCCTTTTTCATTGAGACACGAGTCTCACATTTATTAGCTTGTTTTCTAATATTAGCAATTTCATATCTTAACGTTTCATTGATATTCTCTAGAAACTCATTATAATCTTTAATATCTAAGTTTATATTTTCTATCTTAGCATGTTCCTCAATTAAATTTGCATTAAGTTTAAATAATTTCTTGTATGAAAGATTTATTACCTCACATCCTTCTTCTTCGCCATAAGCTTTCAAGAAAATATGTTCTTCTTATTTATCATATGATGGATCTTTGAAGATTCTTCCAAATATTGATTGCATCGATCGATGATCGCGAGGGTCAGGCTTTTTTCCTACAAATTGATGCATGTTGCGACACTCTGCCGAACCTCAATTGATCTTGGTTATCAACCATGTTACCTATAATTAAACCAAACAAGCCAGACAAAGTAAAAAAAATCAAACTCATATGAAACACATTAAAAATCTAGCCAAATGATGCAGATAGACAAAATACAAAAGTGTATTTCCATATTCTGAAAAATCAAATTTTGAACAACTACCTAAATGCATTTTTGTATTTACCTACAACTCGTGAAAAAGCACAAATGGAAGAAATACATGGAAACCAAACATGCTCAAAACACATTTCTCTTTTAAAGTATCTATCAAACACATTGATCAGTTATACTACCTATATATTTATGTGTATTGCAATACCTAATGCTTAATTTCAACAAATTAATGTATAGAGAAATCAAGTGTGAAAAATTTGAATTCAAAAACTTATCAAATATGAGTTTGATGTTGAGCACTTTGATTGATTGGATGTTGAAAGTAGAAACTTGGAAGTGAGTTAAGAGAGTTTGACAATTTGATAGAGTTTGAAAGTTTGCGAGAGTTTGAGAGTTTAAGATAGTATGCTGGAAATGAGGAAGTGGTGAGTATCACACTTTTTTGATTGAAAACTCATATAGAGGTGCATTTTCGTATTAATTTTTTGAAAATGCTTTTCCTTATTAATTTTTTACAAAAATTAGGATCTGACTCACTTATGAAAGGATTGTGTGTGAAGTGGAGTGCGTCCGGGAGTACATTTATGTGTTTTAAAGATAGTTCTGATTTTTCACTGTGTAAGAGCAACTCTTAGATTGAAAAAAGTAATCCCCTTAACTAATTGATTGCACAAACTCATTATGTGAAGAGTGTCATTATCAAAATATAGGAAAGGGGTGGGAAAGAATGTGACTTGACAAAGAGTGAGAGGTGAGACGTGTGATCAATTATGTTATAAGAGGATGTGAATGCATAGAGAATGACATATTTTTATCTTATGTGATATTTTTCTTTTTCAATTAATAATACAATCTCATTTTCTCTTGTAACTTCAAGTTCCTAACACATTCACGCATTTACTATATTGTGGACAAATAATTTATATTTAAATTTGATGTAAAATAAAATGCAAAATTTAAGTTGTTCGATCATGGTCAAACAACCACCCGAATGCATATAATTTTGACTCCATTGAATTCTTTTTTTTTTTTATCATTTACATTTTCTCTTCTTTACTATATGTATTTTTTTCTTCTCGTGTGGTTTCAGCGTTTCTCCTCACTTATTTGTTTCTACTAATCCATCTTATTTATAATGTTTTCATCTCTAACATTAACAAGACTTTTTATACATTAATACACTAAGTAATCTTTAGGAGAAATCTACTTGTCCCCCTTCATTTATATCCGACACCTCCATTTAGAATAGTTTTACCGTTATACCCTACATAAATTCCGAAATTTTTTAAAAATTCCAAATTTTTTTAGAAATTTAAAGGTTTTTATCATAAAATTTTAATCTGTATCGAAAATTTGGAAATTTACAGTATTTTTATGTAAATATTTTTAAAAAAATTGCAGAAGTTTTTGTTATTTTCCAGAAATTTTGACAATTTTCAGAATATGATGAGATTTCCTATGGGAATACCAGAAAGGTATTTTTGACCAGATTTTTTTAATTTTTGATATTTTTTATCATAAATTTTCAAAATTCCAATATTTTTTACTAGAAAATTTCAAATTTATGGTATAAAAGCAAGTTTCCAGAAATGCAAAAAAATGGGGTCTCGGTTATAAGTGAGAGGTGACATATTAAATTCTCCATGTTTAGTGGCAAATCCATAATCATAGCTTGAAGGTAAAAAAAAATTAAAAAAAAAAAAAAACCAAAATTTTTTAAACTAGTAGTGAGAAAAAATAAACAGGAGTTTAAAATAAAAAAAACAAATATAGAAGTATATATATACTTTCTTTTTTTTCAAGTTAAGAGGTTCAATAAAATCTCCTCAAATGGATTGGATCTGCCTCTGGCCAAGTATGTTAGTTTTCTGTTAATCCCTAATGAAGGACTAACACAAGACTAACTAAAATATTAATTAATATAATCTACAAAACACAAACGAAGATGCTTTATTTAAATAAACAACTTAACTAAACACTTAAAACATTATACTTATCTTATAAATGTTTATGTAAGTTACCTTTATAACAAAAATCACAAGTACTTATAAATAAACTCTAACAAGTTGATCCAAAGAGACCTAGAGTTTCATCAGGCCTTCTTTGGTGAGACAAAATTACGACTAGCAATTCTATTTCTGATTATTTCATATACAGATATAGATAGATGGAACACTGTTTGCGAGTCTTACAATGTGCGAGGACCGCAACTTCCATAAGAGTCTTCAAGAAGAATCCCATAACATAACATCATGGCCAATCCAGGATGAAGTTAGAGGGCCAATTTCTAATTCTGGTTTTGAAAATTTGACCGTGTTTCTGTTTCTGTTTCTGCCATAATTCGGAGAATCAATGATTGAACTACATAAATTTTGAGAATACAACAATGCTCAACGCAGCGTTGCTCGGCTTATTGGTTCTTGGAAGTACTGAAGAGATATAAGAATAGCCTCCTATACAAAAAGATGAGGATTAAATATTGACTCAAAATTTAATACAGAAATTAATAAAAACAAATTGACCAAGAAAAGATTAAGCGTATAGTACTTCTGTTCGAATTGTTCGGCTCCCCTGATTTGGACACGTGTTTAAATATAAACTGAATACTTCCTTTGCATTTTTTCCCTGCATTTTTCAGGGGTTTAAGCAAGAAAATCTATATTTAGCATCATGTTACTTTCATTTTACATGACGTTAGAACCTAAGAAATCATACACAAATGTGTTACATTTCTGTTTCTAATTAGTATATCAAACCGCTATGTGTTGCACAAGCACAACAGCAGAGAAAGGTGTATGGCCAAATATTCTGTCAAATTTATGGACTCTGTGATTGGTAGTAATCTCAAAAGAGTAGGGAGTCGCAACAATCACACAAACAACGGAATGGAACAATGCAATACCTTATAGTTATCATCTTCCTCAATACTCTCTTCTAACCCAGCCAATCCACCAAAGGAAATCAATAAATGTCTACAAATTCAATGAATGAAGCAATTAATAAAACAATTTTTTAAAAAATATCTTACAGTATCAACCTAAATGGAACGCTTAAAATTGGCACCGAATCAATCTAACAATAATGATTTTACAGATGATGTTAAAACATGAGTACCTGAAGGAAGGTAATTCAAGTTCAGATGACTTGATAATCTGACCATGCTCAGAGGTACCAATTATACAATCATAGCCACCCTGTCAGTGATAACAAGTCAATAAAAGAAAGAGTTCACAAGTAGAACTACGGTGGTCAATGAATAATAGGCTATAGATATTAAAAGGCAAAGATGTGTGTTTGGAAGGTGAGAGGATACCTTGTATGTACATTCATTAAATACTGCGCTAATATTGTGAGCATAACGCACTTGATATCCCCAATATGCTCCTTCTTCCCTGGGCTTGGATGATGAGACAACCTCGCGTGGTAAATCTAGATAAAGTATAGCATTGCAAATCAGCTTAAATTCATATAGCCAAGAAGAAATAATGGAATGACTTTTAATTGTAAAAAAATGTCTTTCAAACAAGAAAGAATCATAATGGCATTATACATTTGCAAGGCACCCAAAAGAATACTTCAAGATCATAGGATATGTAGAATAGAAGAGTCGCAAAAACAAAGGAAGAATGTCAAATATAGATAGAAAGCATATTTCTCCAACAAAGAAGAAGAGCATGGAAGCATGCTACCGTAGTTAACTCGCACGAGAATTAAAAAAGATAAGCAAATATCAATTGATTACCAGAATCCAAATTGCGGTTGGCACCCATGGCCACGGTAACTCTTCTTCCTGGTTCAAGTATTTGGTCAACTGCAACATGCTGCATATGTCATGTAGTGAATCAGATCATACAGAAATCAACTCAAGCCTACTTGATAGAAATATCATTAGAATTATTTTTAAAAATAATAGTTCAGAATTTCAGTTTGTTTTCATTTCCCGTCTTCTACCACAATCTATTAAACTATAAATGTAATGATTACTAACAAACATTGCAATTTTCAAATTAAAATGCAAAAAAAGGGAAGGAATAGTAAGAGAAACGGGAACGTTGTAATGACATTCTGTACAACCCTTGTTGAACTTACTATCAAAAGTGAATGTCCAAACAAACTACATAGCAAAGATAGATGGTCAAAAGTATGAATAAAGCAATAAATTGTCATTGGGCAGGATGTCATAGGAGAACCAAGCGAAATGAAAGAAAAATAAAATACAAAGAATTGCAAAGGAAGTAAAAATAAATTAATTAAGTTTCAGGTCAAAAAATCTATGAAATGTAACCCATACCTTAAATAAGCCAACATCAACTAGTGTTGTGCCAGAGTTTGAATGTCCTTTTATTGTGACACCTAAGAAGTTATTGCAATGAATCAAAAGCTGGCCATTGTAACCATGGAACAAAACAACAAAAGTGTAATAGCAACACCGATGCAGAAAAATGTTTCTGCTTCAACAGTTATTTAGATATAAAGAACTAAAGAAAAAGTAGTTCAAATAAGAAGTCCTCTTAAGTCTTGAGAACGGAAAAGGATTACACAAATTGGAAACAAACAGTGCCAATCATCGACAAATGCTAACAAACACGCTAAAGGTTAGCAACCCTTTACATATCCATTAGGGAGAATCTACAACAACAAGTAAATAACCAAACATTATCCCAAAAGATGGAGTGATCGATGAATTAATCAACACCACTGGACAGAAGAAAAACCAAATTTTATATAAACTCATTTAGCGAAAGGCCCCTCTATGATAATTCCTCTTAAAGTATTCTTAGGTTTTCCTCCCTTCAAAATAACTTCCTTCCATTTGATTTGCTTTTATAACCACAGTCCCATTTTTCAAATGAACAAACCTAGACAAGCTCCGGTCATAGTCAGTAGTCCTCTTATTAGGTGTGTCATCCCAATTCCAACTTTCTACCAAATAATTCCATTCTGGATTTCATCTCTTTTTCATGCAAGCATGCTCACTTACTTCAGTATTTTTGTTTATACTTCTATTAGTACCTCACTGCCCAACATTCATTCGCATAGAGTATCTATAGCCTCATAGTTGTATGGTATAATTTTCCTGTGAGTTAGATAGCTACTAGTACTATGCAATTACAAAATACAACCCAGAAAGAATGCGATGTGTGGTTCAAATTAATAACCATTAACCACTCCATGGCTTAAACATATTTCAAATTTCAAACATTTCCAAGGCTTTTGAATACTCTCCTAACTAACAAGAAAAAGAGAAGTATATGAAAACAATAACCTACCTTCTCGATATGGACCCCATTCGTGTTTGCGCAAATGGTGTGGAGCATCAAGGGGTGGCAGCATTCCCTGCAAAAAAGCAATACAAACAACTAAAATTTAGCATGAAGTAAACAAATAGTCAACAACATAATCGAACTTCAGAGAATGCATCTGCGAGAAAATTAATCCAACCACAAATCTTAAGCTGTTATGCATTGGGAAGAGAGCCTTCCTCAGATACTGAGGTGTTTCAAGATACTGCAAAATTCGCATGAGAAAAGCCGAACTACTTTCATCATCTGAATTCTCCGTCACGGTATAACCTTTATCTGTATTACTTCTATTATCAAACACAACCACCTATGCACACACATAAACAAATAACAGTTCCCTATATCAGCAACATATAATGATATCAGTAATAAAAGCAACATTGAAAATGCATAGAACAACATTAGCAACCTCTTTGATTCGAAAAATAGTCGCGGCACGAGCGATTTGACTAGCCAACTGAAAAGGGAAAACCAAATAATATACATTCAGAAATGAAGATGCAACGAAACCAAGTATATATTTTTTTGGACAAAATTAGTGTTTCTGCGTTGGAAACGAAAGTGATGTTGAAATGGATACCCGAGTGGCGAGTTCTAGGGTTGGAACGTTGTCAATGATGGAAGCAGGAACGGCTATGCTGACAGTGGGTATCTCGTTTGTTTTGTTCTTCTTCTGCTTCTTGAGCTTCTTCTTACTGTGAGATTCGTCATTGTTTCCGGTGATTGGGTCTAGCTCCGGTGCGGCGTCTGCGTCTGTTGTCAGCCGCTGCTTCTTCTTCCCCATGGTTATACCGGGCAGAGTTGGAGTTGGAGGGTTTCGGGGGGTCTTAGTTCCTATTTGGTTGTTTTTTCATCTTTTAAAAATCAATTAGTTTTTATACCATGTATTAAAAAGTAATTATAAAAAAAATTCATGCTACAAAAGTGATTATTTAAAAAAACATATTAATCATTTGATTGAATAAAGAATAATAAAATAATTTAATAAATGATAAAATTTAAGGCAAAAGAAAATTACATCAAAATGAAGTCCAAACATGTATATACTAGTATTTAAGGGAATTTTTTTCTTGCCACCCTCAATTAAATTAGACACTTGAATGCAGATGAAAAGATAATATTGTCTTTGCAAAATTATTTCACCCATTTCTTAAATTTATAGGATTTAAAGCAGATTTTCAAAAAAATTTGAGTGATATCAAAAATTTCAGAATAATTATCGAAATTTTCTAATATAGTATGTTTTTCTATGTTAAAAGTTAAAAATTATGGTATTTCTATTGAAAAATTTAAAATTTTCAATACTAAGACTTTTAATTTTATCGATTTCAAAAAATTTGGTACGAAATCCCATTTAATTTATCAAAAATTTCAGAATTTTCGATAGTTACAAATATTTGATTTTTTATCGAAAATTTTAAAATTTTTGATATGGATACAAAATTTATTTTTTTAACAGAAATTATGAAATTTCCGATAGTTGTAATTTTTTTTTTAAATGTTTTCTTCCTTTGTAGTGAAATATAGAGGCAGGAACAACACTATCGCATGCAGAGCTACTGATAGAGCGGAAAGTCAGGCTAAGGCTGCTGAGGATGAGTCTTCCCGAATACTGGATGGACGAGTGGTTCCAACCGATTCACACTAGAAACGGTTGGCTGAATATGGTGAGTTTCACGCACCTCGTAACACTCGATGCCGATAGGTACGATCAATTGAGCAGCTAAGAGATGAGGTGGCGGATAAGGTGAGAGATGCGGTTGATCTTCCATTCATGATAGATCAACATAGCCTAGCATTCGATGAACGATTACATAACTTAAAAAACGGCAATAAATAAGAGAACCTAGACATTGCCAGATAACTCTAGACAGAGTCGGCCCAAATGATGTTAAGATCGAGGGCGGATTCAAAAATTGAGGCTTTTAAATAATATATTTATAAAATTATTGTTATTTCATTGAAACTTATTTTTTTTATGTAAAAATTATTTATTAATTTATTTTAAAATAAATTTATTTAATTTTTTTGAGATATAATAAATTTTAACTTTTAAATAGTTTTTTAAGTTTTAATTAATTTATTTAAAAAGTTTAATATATTACTTTAAATTAAAATAAAAGAATATTTTACAATAGACCAAGTATAAAAATATATAAATAAAAAGATTATATATTAAGACTAAACTTGAAAATAAAATAAAATAAATTGTCAAGATATTATTTCATATAAAACCACTCTCGCCAATATGAAATTATTGAGAATTAATATAATTAAAATTTTAAACAAAAATGATATATAAAATATTTCTAAAATGTAGTTTTTTGTTTAAAATAAAATATTTAAATTTTTTAGCTATTTGATTATACAAATTTAAATTCATGTGATTACATAATCATTAATAATCAATTATAAAAAATTTAATCACTAATAATATTATTAAATTGTTAATCCTAGTATTCGAAAGGCATAAAACTAAATAATTGTTGCGCATTATTAGTTGGCACTACACATGAATAATTGCACCGCATAGAAAAAGAAAAAGATGTAGTAATGATTCTGTGTATAAACGATTAAGAATGGATGTAAAAAAAATAACACATTGTCATATATATATTGGTAAAAGAAATCGAGGCCCTAGACAAAGGCTTTGTTTGTCTCACCCTAAGGTCAAGTCTGATTCTGAACGTTTTATTATCTTCATTATGTCATCGATAAACCTTTAAATATTATTATATAATTTGATTGACCTCTTTGTTCTCCTACGACAAAATGATCTTCACATATCATTCACATCTTCATCTATCTTAAATTCAACAAGGTTGTATTTCACCCTCCCGTCACTATCAATTCAATTTTCAAAAAATTCGATCTTTCTCACCTTTTTGTTTTTGCTATTGGACAACAATTCATTCAACTTGGACGTCAGGCCGGTGAAAGATGTGGTGTCATCAGAAAGTCAGAACCTTACGGGAGGTGAAGCTCCGTTGAAGTACACTTCTGCCTTAATCAAGAATTGAGGAAGAGACATTTTTTGAGATGTTTTTATCAAACAACATGTCACCCCCTATTTATACAACTTTGTACTTACTCTGGACCACACAAAATTGTCGGTGCAATCACAACCATCCAAAATTGTCGGCAAAATTCTAAACATTAAAAATTTCACCCAAATAACACTACCGAAAATTTCACTTTGGTTGAAATTTCTGGTATCAACCAGTAAATTTCAAATTTCCAGAATTATTTGAAATATATCAGAAATTGTGAAATTTCTAATATATCGTAAATTTAAAACACACTACAGGAAATGCTCGTATTTAAGTTATACTATTTTATTAAGGTTATTATTTATTGATAAGTTTTGTTGTAAAGTCTTTAGCGGTTAAAGTCTCATTGAGTCGTATTTTTTTATGTTTTTTTTTTATAAATTTGATATTTGACTATTCTATTCATTAATTTAATGAGATCAATCTCATTCTCCATTAACGAGAATCAATTAAAGTCGGAGGAAGATTATGTACATATTAATTAATTCACGGGGACCAATTTCACTATATACAAATTGTTGTTTATTCGTTTAAACTAAACTTCCATGTTCATGAAAGTTTATTCACATCTTAAGAACTTTGAGCGTGTGATAATGATTGTCAAAGATATTTCAAAAGTTAGTAGCATATTTGATTCTCTTAAGAATGACAAACAAATTAGACGATCAATGTTTCTTATGATGCTCTCTATAAAGTCAAACTATAACTCAAAAAACAAAAATAGAAGACAATGGGATTTGCTTTGGATGAGATAGAGATAACTAATAAAATCATGTCTCTTTAGAATAAGACTAACTAGTTAAAGAATATGAGGGATATGATTGAGTATAAGGATGCTCATGGTTGGTTTTTTCACATAACCATTATATAACCATTTATCATAAATAACCAATCCACATAATGGTAACTGATTATGCATTTCATAATCGGTTTGTAAGTTTATAACCAATTTTTAATTTAAGGGTTAAATATGTTTGTTGTCCCTCTGAATATCTAAGATTAGGCTTTTAGTACCTCCAAGAGCTTTCCAACAGTCAGACCCATCTAGAGTTAGATTAACATAAGCCCTCTTAGCAAATCGCGTCAGGTTGTTCAGCTCTTCCCCAGAGATTGACCGAAAAGATTGGCAAAGAACGTCCCATTGTCATCAGCGGTAGAATCTTGGCGCTCACGAGAAGGACATGGACTAGTCTCAAGATTCATTTGCAAACCCAAAAGGGAAAGCAATAGAGCGACATTTTAAGTGGATTCCGAAGGAAGCAAAGAATCTACTACATTGTCGAGTGGTTATATTCACCGCTTCAAGAGTTGGACACTTACTTCGTCATTCATCACATCTACACATAAACACGATTGTTATCCAGGAAAACATCAAAATTAGGGGCAATTCAACATCAAAAGAATGAAAGAAGTTTTAAACTTACCAAAGGAAATCAGATGGTCCTCATGAGAGCAGACCCCTATCAACAATGAAACGCCAATCAAACGCTTCAATCATTTCCTATCGGCCTCAGCCCAGGGAGCTCCATCTCCAAGATAACCCAATTTATTGACAAAGTCTATCAATATTTTATTTTGATATGACTCCTCATTAGAAAAGTTTCCCTCTTTATAAACATAGAAGTCAAATGCTTTGCCGACTAGCAATGGGGAAATATTGGCTTACACTTACCCCCTACTTCCGTCCTGACCCCGCAAACGGTCGCATGAGCCATGGAATGAATGAGAGTAATTAGGAAGAACCGGTCAGCAAAGGGCGACAACTAAGGAAAGTCCTCAAAGACTCGTATCGTCGGTACTAAGAAAACTAACTCTCGTTCTCTTGGTTGGGTCGAAGTACCACAGTGACAGCGAAAAAAATATATGAAAAAACAAGGTGATGGAAGGGTTCTCATTTAGGTATTCACACCGGTATTAGTAAGTTATTGTATACACCCAACTTGCGGGTGGAGTTGCGAAGGAGCCACTATTAAGTGTTTTAAAATGCCAACCTCAAAAGCAATAAAAAGGTAAGCAAAGACCCGAGATTGAGAAGAGACATTCGTAAAGAGGATGGTGCAACCAACATACTCAATATATATTGTATCCTCCTAAGTAGGGGTGGTGGAACCCCAAAGCGATGGTTCCCCTACTTCAAGAAAGACTTTATCCAGGCTACCCTCCTTGGTAAAAACAGACACAATAGAGGAATATATAAAGCGTTCCGATGGAAACGAAGAATTCATATGGTTTCCTTTCACATTATTTAGTGATTTTTTGGATATATTGCACTAACTTTCTTGAATACAGGAATAAAAAATGTCCAAAGAGAAAAATATAACCACTCAAGAAGAGGGAGAAAAAATATCCAAGTGAAAACGACACTAATTCTTCCTAGACTTATGTTTTGACAATATGAAAAGAAAAGGGTATTGTCAACTATCGCATCTCTTGCACCTAACACTCGAGTGTTTAAATTCCTAAGAATGTTAATAATGAAGCCTTCGAATATAAATTTGATATTCCAAACAGTAAAAGCACGGAGTAAGGGTGATCGGTAGTCGAGGGTGAAATTATCCAAACCCTCACCTTGCTACTCAACCATAAGGCCTTAGGAGGGTAACTGTTCTAGGCCAACGATAATCCTCTTGGACCGACCACCCTAAGATAGCCTGTTCCAAGCCAAAGCCTCTCGGCCGAATATGTGGTCATGTTTCTAGAATATTTTCCTTACCATATGATTGTCTTATACCTTCTCGACCGAATATGTGGTCATGTTTCTAGAATATTTTCCTTACCCTATGACTATCTTATATTGTCTTATACCTTTTCGTTACAATATTTTCCTAAGGTACCCCTGATGAGAATTGAAGGTCCATTTGTAGTGAGTAATTGCTGCCATTAAATACCCTGTTTTAGTTCATATGCATTTTTTACTTTTAATTCTTGTTTCTTTCAAGGACTATTCATAGCTTAAGTTAAATCGACATTTTTATAGTATATATTGTTCAATTGTTTGAAATACCTTTTATCAATCTAGTTAACTTTTCTTCATTAGTATCTACTTATGCTACAAGGCACCATTTTTTGCTGGGAAATCTAAAAATTTACTCGAGTTTGGACCGCGAAGGGCTATGTTTACTAAGTCTTACTGAAAAAAATGGTGAGCTAGTTTAGGAAGAAATTCCCTTCTTAATATTCATCAAAAAAATGTTACTTTTATGCAGGAACATGGTGGTCGAATAAGTGCATCAAAGTAATTTTATATCGGAGGCTTTGGTGCAACAAGGTATTGTGAATTATACTTCAATTATACTTCAATTATGTTTTAAGGTTCAAACATTGATACCCAATCCATCTTGGTTAATATATCAACATTTGTATTGTGTCATACTTATCATATTAACATGAAATTCCTTAACATTTTGATATAACTTAGCTTTTAATGTGGCACACCATTAGAAATGTTGCAACAATAAAGTTATTTGGGATCCCCCTTCGTGACACTTATTCACTTGTCTTCGTTAGCTCATATTTGGTGAGTGTATAACCATTTCATTGGACTTTATTGACATATTCAGTTAATGCTTATGAAGATATTTCATTGAAGACTATTGTCATTTCATTTGTAATGCATAAACATATATAGTTTAAAGGGATATGTTTTTGTTTGATCTATCCATTCCATTCAAAATGCCTAAAGGGACGAAAAATCTAATTAACTATTTCCAATTATTATTTTATTCAAATGAGAGTTCGACTTTTTTAAATGGACGAAAAAGTTCAATAGCTAGTGATTTTGTAAATATAGCTCTAGAATCAATGTCGCGCCACGAAAAATACCACGGGCCTTCGCACACTTGAAATAATAATAGAGTTGCCACTGAAGTTTATTTGTTCTAAAAGGAAAGGTAAAATATCGATAAAACCCTTAATGAAAAAAATGGTCGTCGCAACCAAATTCGGGTTAGGGAGTCGGTTATTCAAGGGAAAGGTATTAGCCCCCCTCACATCCATTGTACTTAACGAAAGCCATTTGGTTAATTTTGCGAATAAGAGTGTTAGCTTATGTTTATTTGTTATCTTTTAGTTATTGAAAACTTAAGAGGAAAAAGGAAATGACTAAAAATAGGTTTTTTATTAGAGTGATTGACAAGATTGTGAGTCTTGCTCCTACGTATTCTCAGGTCCGATGGGGAATTCAAAGCTACGTAGTTCTTAGCAAGACAAATATATTTTTAGATTTTTGGTTATAGTGTTTGACGAGACGTTGAATCTCGCTCCTACCTATTCTCTAGTGCAATGAGGAATTCAAAGCTACGTAGTTATTGGTAGAAAAACCATGATGTGTTGGTTGGTTTTAGTGAACGAATGTTTAGGTCTCACTCTACCAGTTAAACATTGCTTGTATGATCGCGTATGTGATACTTAAGCATTTGTTTGTATCGTGGTAGAACACATCTCGCTTGATTGAATTCTAGCAGTTAAATGTTGCTTGTATGCTCGTGCATGGGAGGCTTAAGCGTTTGTCTGTATCACTGTAGAATGGATAAAACATAGTACGTTTGTGAAAAGGTTTTGACATTGCGTGGGGGGAGAAAAGATAGTTTTATAGGTTGGATTGTTTTTAAAAGGAATACTAATGCTCGAATGATAAAGTTATACGATTCATATCCAAATACTCGGGAAAGAAAGAAGCATACGCCCAATTAATCCTTTTTCATATGATTTTACTGTAAAATTTGTGAGACGAATTAAGCCATGATCCCTTAACGGAAGACAAGCATCTGAATGATCAAACTATACAGATCGTATCCGAATACTTGGGGAAAAATTGGCATACACCTAATTAGTCCTTTTTCATCCACCAAGAAGTGAACTAAACTCGGTTAATTATTGTATTTTGAATGGAAGACGGGTATTCAGATGGTCAAGCTATACAACTCGTATCCTACCACTCAGGAAAGAAAGAGGCATACGCTTAGTTAATCCTTTCTCATATGATTTATTTGTGAAATAAAGATCCCTCAAGTTTTTGTTTTTAAAAGAGGTTTGGTATGAATCAATTTAGAATTCCCTAAAGATGACGAGCACTCAAATGGTCAAGTTAAATGGCTTGTATCTAAGTACTTGGGGAAAAAGAGGTAAACACCCAATTAGTCCTTTTTCATTCATGAAGGAGACAATTTTAATTTCATCGAGTAATTAAGTTTTAAGTAGATGACGAATATTTGAATGGTCAAGGTATACGATTCGTATCCAAATATTTGGGGAAAAGAGTGGCATACACCAAACTAGTCCTTTTTCACCTGGTAATTATGAAAGTGTTTGAAATAATTAAGTTAAATAAGTTTAGTTTGATTTGGAAATGGACATGATATTGATTAAGTGTTTGATTTGCGTTGGTTTAAATTTGATTCGATTAGGTTTTGATTAGATGGTGAGGAGTGATGATATTGTGAAAACTACTTGATGTTGATCAAGTGCCTTATTTTCTTTATCTAAGAAAGGTTGATTTTATTTTAAATTTGTTTAATTAATTAATTATCTAAATAAATAAGTAAAAATAAAAATAATAAAGGGAGAGGTATAGGTATGCAAGATGGTGTAGCATAGCAAAAAAAAAAGGAAATGGGCTTGGCCCAAAACAAAGTAAATTTTTTTGGAAAAAGAGGTGTAATTAATATAAACAAGGGTGAAAAATTTAGCAAAAGAAACTTAGGCCCAAAGATAATAGGCTCATGTCTGAATAAGAATATAAAATAAAGCAAGAAAACCAAAGCCTATCGTGTGGCCCTTGGATGGATCTTGTGGCTCAAATTCCTTTTGATCCAAATGCATCATAGCCATATGATTTACGTACTTGGCCAGTCAACACCAATCAAAAGGCTATAATTAAACCGTAGAATGGTCACGCATGGGGATCCTATATAGGATCCCCTTTTCAATTATCCAAAGTCATCCAATCGGGAACACGCACATGTCTTATTTGAATATAAAATATACCAAAAGCAACCATCAAATATATCTAATAGATATCATTCAATCTAGGAAATCATTTCATTCCCTTCTTCTTCGTTCTCTCAACTCTCTCACGAAGCTCAAATTTTACCATGGTCAAATAACAAAATCAATGGAAAGAAAATACTCTGAATCGCCAATACACATCAATTATGGACGTATACAAGTGATTAAAGTATCATAAACAAGCTTACACATGACATACAAAAGAGCTCAAAGCTTATGCAGAACTGAGCTCGATTTGGCTTCGATACAAGCAAAAGCATAATTTCAAGCATGGATTCGAATTCAACGCAACATATTAAAGTTATCTACTAGTTATTCCATGGAAAACAAACATGATTCATAAATTTGGAAAAACATTGGCATGAACAGCGTGACATAATTCAAAAATAAAATGTTCATGCTCATGAATTGGACCTAATCACCATGGGGGAAGTGTTCAGTATAATTAGAGCTACATAGTGGTATCAAGTTTCTGCATAAAAAGTGAATGATTATACCTGATCGGAGTTGGAGCTTTTTCATGCGAGCTTGATATTTTTGTCGCACAATATCCAAATCCTGGCGAGAATCACACTTTCAGGTATTGTGCTTTTCTTGCGTCTCTCAACATGCTTCCTTCTTCTGATTCTTTTTTACTATTATCCTTTCAAACTTTCGCTGAATTGATATCCAAATTGATGATGGAAATATTGCTCTATTTGGGTGTAAACTTTGATTTTTCGTTTTTTTTTCTTCTATGATTGAAGTGTCTTTTATAGGCAAAGGGTGAGTGAAGTGGTAAGCATGTAAAGGCTTGTGAGTGTGTGAAAAAAGAAGTTATTTTGAGGATTTGGTATCAATTTGTGTGAGGAGATTATGATGTAAAGTGTGATCAAGGTGAGCTGGCAATTGGCAAGGGAAGTGTGTGATATTTGTAGCTGGAATTAGAGGGAAAAAGAGTGAAGAAATGTAATCTTAAATGTGACTCATGTACATGTATGATATGTGTAATGTTATGGATATGTTATGTAAATACCAAAGTTCTTTTCATTTCTAGATTTGATTTTATTTGTTTATTTTATAGTATGGAGAATGGTACATGACATGAGTGGAATCAACATGGTTTTATGACTTAGATGATTGTGATGATGATGTAGTGTTTTAAATGGAAGATTGAACTTTAATTTAGTTTATGATGTATGTGAATGATAATGATGTTGTAAGGCTTGAATGGTAAATTTGATTTAGTTTATGTTGAATTTGAATGATGAAAATGTTATTTAGGCATGATTATGATTATGTAAAGTTACATTTTGTTGTGTCTTTATTTGATGAAGAAGATGTAAAACATGGAATGCCATAGATGTCATTTATTTGAATGGTGATATCTTGGTCCTGATGGCATGATAATGAAATGGTTTATGTTAATTAACTTGTTAATTTTGTCTTTTTATGATGCAAAAAATGAAATGAATAATGAATAACTAAGCTAAGACTTTTTCTATTTATTTTAATTGACTTTTAAATTTTAAATAATGAAAAAATAAAAATGTATGGAACGAATGGATTGGAAATGAACAAATTAGATACCTTGCATTCTAATGCACAAATCCTCTTTATTGACTTTTTCTTTGACTTCTTTCAAAAAGACTTCTAGTGCAATAAACTAATTTTAATGAAATGGTTTAAAACACCAAATTAAGATGGAAAATGGATTGGGATGAATGTACTAGAATGCATTAAGAAATTGAAGCAAATTGGTTCAAAAAAAGATTCAAAAGTTGACCATTGGCTGGCTTTTGTTGGCCTTCATGAAACATGTTTAAAAAATGCAATGTATGAAGTGGTAAATGATGCAATTGAATTGATAAAACTAGGGTATGAAAATTGCCCCTATTTAATTATCTTTAACCTGAGAGTATGAATACCAATGATTTTCATATCTTAGTGGTTAAAGATAATTAAATATAGAAATACCCAAAAACATTCCTTTGAAATGTGGAGATGAAATGTAGCAAGGTTAGGAAAACAAAGAAACTAGGTTAGAATGAAAAGTCTTCATCAACTCGAGAGTTGATACTTATATCAAAAGGATAAATACCAAATTATCGTCAACTCGAGAGTTTATACTTAGATCAAAAGGATAAAGACAAGATCAACGTTAACTCGAGAGTTAATGCTTAGATCAAAAGGATAAATACATGATCAGCGTCAACTCGAGAGTTGATGCTTATATCAAAAGATAAAGACAAGATCATCGTCAACTCAAAAGTTGATGCTTAGATCAAAAGGATAAAGACATGATCGTCATCAACTCGCGAGTTTATGATTAGGTCAAAAGGTAAAGATAAGATCATCGTCAACTTGAGAGTGGATACTTATATTAAAAGGTAAATACAAAATCATTGTCAACTCGAGAGTTTATGCTTAGATCAAAAGGTAAAGACAATATCATCAGCAACTCGAGAGGTGATACTTATATCAAAATTTTAAGACAATATCGTCTTCAACTCGAGAGTTTATGCTTAGATTAAAAGGTAAAGACAAGATTATCATCAACTCGAGAGTTGATGCTTAAATCAAAAGGTAAAGATAAGATTGTCGTAAACTCAAGAGTTAATACTTAGATCATACTAGAAAAGATTGTTGTTAACCCAAAGTTTGATGCTTAGATCAAACTGGAAAAGATTGTCATCAACCCAAATGCTTAGATCAAATTGGAAAAGATAATTGTCAACCCAAATATTGATGCTTAGATCAAACTGAAAAAGATCACCACCAACCCAAATGTTGATACTTTGATCAAACTTGAAAAGATCGTCATTAACCTAAAGGTTGATGCTTCGATCAAACTGGAAAAGATCGTCGCCAACCCAAAGGTTGATGATTAGATCAAACTAGAAAAGATCATCGTCAACCTAAATGTTGATGCTTAGATTAAACTGGAAAAGATCATCGTCAACCCAAAGGTTGATGCTTAATTCAAACTGGAAAAAATCGTTGTCAACTCAAAGGTTGATGCTTAGATCAAATTGGAAAAGATCATCGTCAACCCAAATGTTGATGCTTAGATCAAACTGGAAAAGATCACCGTCAACCCAAAGGTTGATGCTTAGATCAAGCTAGAAAAAGTTGTCGTCAACCCAAAGGTTGATGCTTAGATCAAATTTCTAAAAGACTGTTGTCAACCCAAATGTTGATGCTTAAAAATGGAAAAGATCGTCTTCAACCCAAAGTTTGATGCTTAAATCAAGACAACACCAATCGTCATCAACCCAAAGGTTGATGCTTAAATCAAACAAAAGAAGATCAACGTCAACCCCAAAGGTCCATACTTAGATCAAGACAACACCCATAGTCGTCAACCCAAAGGTTAATGCTTAGATGAAAAAATATAGTGATCATCGTTAACCCAAAGGTTGATTCTTAGAACAAAGCAACATTAATCATCGTCAACCCAAAGGTTGATGCTTAGATCAAATCAACATTGGTCGTTGTTAACCTAAAGGTTGATGCTTAGATCAAAACAACATGTATCGTCGTTAACCCAAAGGTAGATGCTTAGTTCAAAACAACATTGATCATCCTCAACCCAAAAGTTGATGCTTTGATCAAACCAGAAAAAGATCGTTATGACCCGAAGATTGATGCTTAGATAAAGAGATAAGAGACTCGTTGGAGAATAAAATTCAAGGATGCTCACCGGGGATATCCAACAAGAAGACTTGCGGGGTAAAAAACTCACTTAGAGAGATACCACTATCTTAACTTATGATTGATCTGGGCTTTCATGAAAGGTCCTAGATCCTGGTCATGCTATGTATGTACGTTTTGATTGTATGGTGTAATGCTCAACATCGATGTGGATATGTTATGCATGAAATGATGCATGAAATGTTATGATCAATGCATGTAGGTGTGCCAATGGACGGTTGGAAATTTGCAAGGCCTGATTTTATTTTATTGAAAAGATCAAGCAAGGCTAGGTTTCGAGATACCAATTTGAATTCGTGTTTGGCGTGCCAATGAAAATTGGACTTTTGTCTTTTTCTAGTTGCCAATGAAGATTGGAATTTTGGTTCAGAAGGTGCCAATGAAGATTAGACTTTTGTCTTTTTCTGGTTACCAATGAAGATTGGACTTTTGGTTTGGAAGGTGCCAATGAAGATTGGTCTTTTGTTTTTTTCTGGATTCCAATGAAGATTGGACTTTTGGTTTGTGGAATGGTTTCGACTTCCTGATACTCTAGGTCTTGATGATTTTGTGGTCGCAAGGCAGATATGGATTCTTTTGATTCCCCAAGTTTGATCCAGTTGTTGTCAAGTTGTGTGTTCATTTTACAATGCTTCATTCTATGGGAATATGCGATGAATGCGGTGATATGCTAGAGTGAAGCAACACGATTAGTGCATGACAATGATTTATGTGGTGGTTCGAATGTTTCAACAAGTGCCCATGTGGTAGGTCATGTATGGTTAAAACTAAGAAGTCTTTTTGTTTTGCCACAAGGCTTCATGTCAAAAGGTGATAGGATGTTATGCTAGCGTGATCTCCCGACACTCGTTTCAAACTCAAGGGTTGCTGGCATACAATAGGATCTACTTGAGCAGCTTGAAAGTATGGAGAAGATCTGCCCCTCAATAACCTGTCTTGCCATAGTCTGTAGGGTCTTTGAAGGAATTTTCCTTGAAAGGAAGTTTTGGAAACAACTATACCATAATATGGCTTTGAACTTGCCTGCCCTAGTATTTGAATCTTGAAACAGTCTGCCCCCTGATTAATTGGTGTTTGGATATTTGTGTCAGATTGATCAATTCTTTGAGTGACTTTCCCCTGATCAACAAGGTATTGAGATGATATGCCTCTGACACAATTGATTCTTGAAAGGATTTTCCCCTGATGAGATTTCCAAATGGCTTGCCCCTATATGATGTTGAGGTAGTTTGCCACCGATTAACCTATTCTTGAAGCGATTGGCCCCTTGATCAACTGATGTTTGGAGATTTGTTTCAGACTGACCAATTCTAGGAGTGATCTTCCCCTAATCAATAGAGTTTTTGGGCGACTTGCTCCTGATCCATAGGGTTCTAAGGTGGTTTTGATTTTGGTCAGCATCGACGAATGATCAAGTTCCTCTCTGATTGCTCTTTGTTGAATTTCCTTGATGCCAAGTACTTACTTGCAGATAAAACCGTTCATTAAAAAATAGTAATTTTAATGCGATACCCATGTAAGTTTTAAAATCAAAATAATTATTAAAATGATGTGGTGATGTACATTATGTGAACCACTAGTTCAAACACAGTGTTGACTTAGCTATTCAAAATGTGAAAAATGATTTGAGAATATGATACCAATATAGATGATTAGTAGATTTCCATGAGTCAGTTTAATGCAACCTTGATGTAATATGCTTTCAAAATAAACCCTGCTTTAATTAGGTCTTTTGAGGTTTATAACTTGGTATGGTTCACTGTTTTTAAACAAAAGGATATAAGACTCAAATTCTGAAATTTAACTCACCTCGTTCTCCTTGATGACCTCTTATATTACATTCAGTTAATTTGACACGCACATTCAATTTCCAAGTAGAGTGTCCAGTTGTCATGGCATGAAAAATACCAATGGCATTCGCATGCTCGAAATAATAACAAAGTTGCCACCGAAATTTATTTGTTCTAAAAGGAAAGTAAAAATATTGATAAAAACCTTAAAGAAAAAGAAAATGACCTTCGCAATCAAACTCGGGTTCGGATGTCGGTTATGTGAGGGGGAGGTATTAGCACCCCTCACATTCGTTATACTTAATGGGAGCCATTTTATTAGTTTTACGAATAAGAGTGTTAGCTTATGTTTATTTGTTTTCTTCTAGTTATTGAAAGCTTGAGAGGAAAAAGGAAAGGACTAAAAATATATTTTTTTATTAGGGTTCTTGACAAGATTGTGAGTCTTGCTCATACGTGTCCTCAGGTGCAATAAGAAATTCAAAGCAATGAGTAATTCAAAGGTATTTTTGGATTTTTTGTTATAGTGCTTGACCATACATTGAATCTCGCTCCTATGTATCCTCTGGTACATTGAGGAATTCAAAGCTACGTAGTTCTTGATAGAAAAACCATGTATGTCTTGGTTGGTTTTAGTGAATGAATGTTTATGTCACATTCTAACAGTTAAACATTAATTGTATGCTCGTGCATGTGATACTTAAGCATTTGTTTATATTGCAACGGAGTGGATCTTGCTTGATCAAATTTTAGCAGTTAAGCATTGCTTATATTCTCGCGCATATGGCTTACATGTTTGTTTGTGTCGCGGTAGAATGGATAAAATATTATTCATTTGTGAAAAGGTTTTGACAAAGCACGGGGAGAGAAAAGATAATTTAATTGGTTAAATTGTTTTTAAATGTAAGAAGAATGCTCGGATGGGATAAGTTGAATTTGATCGAGTTATTAAGTTTTAAGCAGATGACGAATATTTGAATGGTCAAACTATACGGCTCGTATCCAAATATTTGGGGAAAAGAGTGGCATACACCAAACTAGTCCCTTTTCACCTTATAATTATGAAAGTGTTTGAAATAATTAAGTTAAATGGCTTTGGTTTGATTTTAAAATATACTTGATATTGATCAAGTGTATGATCTGTATTGATTTGAAATTGATTCGATTAGGGTTTGATTAGACCGTGAAGAGTGATGAGATTGTGAAAACTACTTGATGTTGATCAAGTACCTCATTTTCTTTATCTCAAAAAGGTTGATTTTATTTATAATTTATTTAATTAATTAATTAAATAAATAAGTAAAAGTAAAAATAATAAAGGGAGGAGGTGTATGTATGCAAAATGCTGTAGCATATAAAAAAAATAAAGGAAACAGGCTTGGCCCAAAATAGTAAAAATAAAAAAACTAGAAAATGACAAAGGGGGTGTAAATAATAGAAACAAGGTGAAATGTAGCAAAAGAAACTTAGACCCAAAATAAGAATATAAAAAAAAGCAAGAAAATCAAAGTCTAATGCGTGGACCTTGGATGGATCTTGTGGCTCAAATTCCTTTCGGTCCAAACGCATCAGAGCCATAGGATTAACGTACTTGACTTGTCAACATCAATCAAAAAGCCACAATTAAGCCATAAAATGGTTATGCGTGGGGGTCCTGTTCAGGGTTCCCTTTTCAATTATCCAAAGCCATCCAATCGAGAACAAACGATGTCTTATTTGAATTTATAATAAACAAAAAAACAACCATTGGATATATCTAATGGATATCATTAAATTTGGAAAGTCATTTCATTCCATCCTCTTCGTTCTCTCAGCTCTCTCACGAGGCTCAAATTCTACCATGGCTATAAAAAAAAAATCAATGGCAACAAAACGCACTGAATCACCAACACACATTAATGGTGGATGTATACAAGTGATTAAAGCATTATATAAAGTTCATGGAGAATTGAGCTCGATTTAAATTCAATGCAAGCAAAAGCATAATTTCAAGCATGGATTCGCATTCGGCGCAACATAAATTGAATTAATGTTTCAACACTTATATAAAGCCTTTTATTTATGGATAAGTTAAGTGAATAATTTCCAAAGAAATTGAGATGAAGAAGCCAATATCAACTTATAGAATAGGACATTAATTGAAGAATTTATTGCAAGCCTACTATGATCAGGATATTGTTGAATTGTTGTTATCTTCACTTTTGAATTCCCCGTTGAAGACCGTGAATTGTCCTACAACTTCCTTTTATTTTATTGGATTTATTTTCCGTTGGATTTGTATGTTTTATTTCTTATATTTCCGTGTCACACTTGATTTATTCACTGTTATGTTTACTGATTGATAACTGAGAATATTATTGGCATCATGGCATGGTGTGTTTTGAAATAGCCTGTAGAGACTCACAATGACTTGCATGTTAAATGTAGGTTGGTGATATCAATGGAGTAAAAGTTTTGCAGCATTATCTCTTCACAATGATGTCCTTTACACTGAAATAGTATTCGATATGAGTTCATTGAAGCAAGAACTACTTCCTTTGGTGCCACTGTTTTGGTAATCATGCAACCTATTAAGGATGTTTTACATTTTGCTTTCGTCCATCTATGGTTTCTAATACTGCACACTTAATGTATTTTTCGAATATTGATTGCTATTTATGTTGTTATTGACTTTCCTTGGTATGGAGTTTCATTATTTTTATTTAACTTCAATTCTGAAGATGCTTGTTGTTCTTAGGTTCCGTGCTATTGTGATTCTATCAAACAAAACAGTAGATTCTTTCAAACACTACCATCCGAATTCGCTACTGAATTATTTTGGTTCTCAATATGTTTCTTAGTATTACTAATAGAAATACATGTTTTTTATTTCCTTTGAAGCTTTTAATCTTCTAGTCCTCATTCATTGGAGATCTTTTACTCAGTGTGAATCAATGATTGACATTAGGATACATAATTTGAAGATGTTTTGTTAATCGTGAATCAATCATTGATATTATGATATATACGAGTGAATATCACTTTACTTAAAGAGTATGTTTTTTTAACTTATTCCAAATCATAGCTTTTAAATTAGATTTAATCGAATGACTAATTAAGTAAAATACTAATTTAATCCTTAGATTAAATTCAATTTAAAAATTATGATTTGTCGTAAATTAAAAAAACTTACTATTTGAGTAAGTTGACCCCATATATATATATATATATATATATATATATATATATATATATATATATATATATATATATATATATATAAAAGTCAAGAATCACTCCATCACTCTATCTCTTGAAGATTTTGCATAACTATGTAACTTACCATTCATTCAACAAGATTATGATAAACATAAATGAATTTAATTTTGATGTTTATACTCACATTCTTCTCATTAATCCTTCCTCTGGAATCTTATCACCATTCACCGTCAGCGTTATACGCCCAAACAATAGATTGATTCACTACACAAAGAATCATGTGCTTTTTCAAGGAAAAGTAATTTTAGCACCATCCAAAAACCTATCCTTCCTGCAGTTTGGTTTTTGGGAAACAAAGTTGAGAAAAATTGGATAGATGTCATACTTCATCACATGATAGATATCAAAAAAAGAAAAACTTCACTTTACCCTATGTCGAGTTGATCACTAATTGTTTGACATATATTCGCTATGATTTCGGAGAAGAAGAACCAAAATTTATGCACACTAAGATAGAAAAAGGGATTGTAAGTAAAATGGGGTACGCCATCCAAGGAAGATAACTTGTCCCACTACCTCCAAGAAAGGGAAAACAATAAAGAAGCAATGACCTCCCTCCATCATCTTCAAACACTCTCAATGACACCTTTGATAATGAAAGGAAAATGCATTCAAAGATTAACAAGCTCATTGAAAAAATGGAGAGAAGAAACTTCAGATCTCCTACAATGTTATGTAGAGATGATGATGAGATGAACTGACCGTTTCTTACTTACTCTTTGTCGCCTATCTTTTTTCTTGCAATTTTCCTTCCTTTTGTACTTTCCTTAAATCAAATGAAATGTTTTTTTTCCTTTTCTTAAGTGTTTATTTGCTTATGTTTGCATATTTAAATTATTGCAATACATCTTTACCCGCCTTTTTTATTTCGACAAAGGGAGAGAAGTATACTCTTATGGGGAGTAAAGTACACTCTAGGGGAGTTTGATTACTCTAAATATGCTTATTAGTTTCTTTTACCACCTCCCTGAGAGATGTGTTATCATCATAACAAAGGGAGAGAATGTGGAATCTTGTTTTGCAGGTTACTTCTAGGAAGATCCAATAGAGATATGCCTTTAATGATGACAACTACTTTTGATGATGACAATTAGTGTTTAATGATGACAACTAGTTTTTGATGACAACAACTAAAGTCAAACATAAAACGGTTAGAGATGCAAACATGATTATTAGGGTTTGATGGACTTGACTCTTTGATGATGACAACCAAATAGAATATAACTTAAGTCTCATCTCAAAGTAAACTAAAGCAAGTGTCCATAAGAATGAAGCATCTGATAAGTCTTGAAGTATATAAAAGTATGTCTCGATACGTCTGATTAAATATAATGTGTCAAAGCATTAAGGCTTTATTGTAAAGTATATGTCTAATCACACACACATAAGCAAGTTTTCAAGCTTGTTTTCCTCAATAAAACACTTCTAAAAATGCTTT
Source organism: Lathyrus oleraceus (assembly GCF_024323335.1). Lineage (NCBI taxonomy): Eukaryota > Viridiplantae > Streptophyta > Magnoliopsida > Fabales > Fabaceae > Lathyrus > Lathyrus oleraceus. The sequence goes on along the minus strand of NC_066584.1, from coordinate 457,121,684 downwards.
AGAGTCGTGCCAAACAAGTTAGGAACTGTCGGAAAAGCTATGAGCAAGTTTTTGTTATTTCAAATCGATTGACACCTATGTCCAATTGATTTGACCAATTCAAAAATGCACCCTAAGTGATTAGGACAATGCCTTAATAAACGGTAATGGGGAAATATCATTTCTTACCATTTTAACGTATTATTCGATTAATTTTAAGCCTACCAATCGATTGGAGCTTTGTGTTGATTATTTTAGCTCGTCATTATTGGGCATATAATTAATTCATTTTTTTCGTGCCAACCTCTAGCATATAACTAGGGATGCTTTCCCACATTTTTTACATCCAGAAACGTGATTTCATTTCTCACTTCTCACTTTCTCTCTAAAAATTCTTTTTGTTTATTTTCTCTCATTAAAAGTTTAGTTGTATCATTTTTTAGAAAGTCTTTTTGCGAGTGAGGAAGTTGTAATTTTGGAAGGTTAGTTTTGTAAGTTCACCAAGGATGTTTTGATTTATCTTTGTTGAACATTTCATTCATTTAGGGATAATTTTCTTGGGTTCGAAGCTAAATCCGTAAAAAGCTTTGGTTTGGGGATTGTGTGATCAAGTCTCCGTTTAGGTTCAAAAATCCAACCCACTCAAAAGTTTTCAAACGTTCGAGATCTACCCGGTGGTAAAGTCTCATAGGTTCTAGGTTACCTCGTGATTAAACCAATTTTTGGTTAAAGCTTGGCCCGTGATAAAAGCATGCTTCGGTTCAAGATCATCCAGGTGGAAAAATCTCATAGGTTCTTGGTTAGCCCATGATAAAACCAAGTTTAGGTTCATGAGCTTAGCCTGATGTTAAAAGTTATCCCAGGTTCAAGATCAACCTATGATAAAATCTTTGTTTGAAGCTTGAAGACTAACTACCACTCCAAGTTTCTTGTGGGAAGTGTTGGAATAAAATTGGTTTGTACCATATCCCTTAAGTTTTGGTTATAAAAAAGTATTTAAAGAACAATTGGGTATACTAATATTTGTTCAAGTGTGCATGACCATAGACTAAAATTTCAGGAACAATCTAAGTAATGGTTTTATTAACTTCTAAAGATCAGACTATGAAGATGTCAACGTATGAAGACCAGGCTTTGAAGAAGTCTACTTTTGAAGATCGGAATCTGAAAACCAGTCAAAACGCAAAGATCAAGGTGGCTCTGATAGGTCAATGTCACACTCTGTGGCTATTTTGTCTTCTTTTGATCACGTGAAGACCTAAGCTATTTTTCATATAGACATCTAGGATGTAAGTGATAATTCCTTTTGAAGCAAAGGAATTTCAAATGACCTTTCAAAGACATTAACCATATCAAGAAACATCTCAATGTCTCTTAATCATGCTTCTCAAAGTTTCTCTTGTGCAAACTCTCCAACGACTCTTTTCCTTCTCTATATAAGGAGCTGAAAACTTAAAGAACAATAACAAAACTATTGACATTCAAAGAGTTGTTACTCTGTCAAAACATAAGCACAAGTTTAACTTAGGATTTCTTATCTTTGTATATATTATAAATCCCTAAGTCTTAAAGAGTCTTCTTGTATTGTATTTTATCTACACTTCTGATTGTATATCAAGTGTATTAGCCCAAACAATTTTTTATCTGTTAGGTAGATTGTTAGAAGTCTCTTACTTAATGTTTGAGCATTAGAAGTCTCTTGTTTGTGTGTTTGAGCATCTAAAGTATCTTGCTTGTATGCTTGAGCATCTGAAGTCTCTTGCTTGTGTGTTTGAACATTAAAAGTATCTTACTTTGTGTTTGAAAATTGGAAGTGTCTTTCTTGTGTGCTTGAGTAAATTAGAATCATGTGTGATTATAGTGAAATCCCTTGGAAGTGCAAGAGGATTGAACTATTCTCGGTTTGTGAGAGGAACTAAGATAGCTGATGTTGAGTAAATCAAAAGAAGTATTTTATTATCATATCCACAGAGACTGGAGCGATATTACCAACGTTTTAGATTACTAATATAGTTTAAGTTCAAGTTTTCGGAAAGTTTAAAGTTTAAATCGAAAGTAATAGCGAAACGTAAGATAAACAGAATAAAATAAGCGGAATTGTAATATGACAAATTATCTTCCAGGGATTGGATTTCTTCTACTATTTATGTATGCAATGTACTGATTAATTTTAGCATAACCATGTATTCATTCATACTTCCACATACTTTTCAAAACAACATGTATGTCTACATGAAAGTTTCAAGATTCCAATCGGCTTGTTGAATCGATGATGTCTCAATCGATTAAACAATCCGATTGTATGAAGATCAAGTATTGTGAGGTGGATATTAAAACTAATTCTATGTCTAGCAATTAGAGTTTAAACGATTAATTATCTTTGATTCATGAGTTCGAAAGCAATTTTCATTAACAAAATGAATTCATAAAATTTGACGATAATAATAAGATAAAATCAATAATCATGAAAGCATGTTTATATTAAGAATATAGTCGGTAAATATACATACGACTATGGTAGTTTCTTCCAATCCCATCAAGAGAGGGAGATTAACTAGCCGTTTTCATGGTAGCTTGTACAAAAAGGAAGAATCAAAGATGAATGAGCATCAATGATGATTCCTCGATCATTGATGCGTATCCAGCTCAATTCTTTGATTCCCTCCCCTAAGTGTTTATTACAACCCTTTTTGACAGAATATAATAACTATTACACACTGTTATCAAAACACAAGATGATTCCTTCTACATTGCTCTTGGTCCATTTTTATAATGGTTCTGGCCGCCTGAGTTTGCTTAGCGAGATGGAGTTTTGCTAAGCAAACTATCTTATCTTCTCCACTAAGTTTTGATATGTCAAACTGCGTTCCAGGAGCCTCCATACTTCACTAAGCAAAGTATAGTTTGCTAAGCGAACTTCCTTCGCTGCTAGAGAACTAGGATGTTTTTCCTCTAACTTGGTTTCACTAAGCGAACCAGAGCTTGCTTAGCGAATCAGGCCTTCGCTGCTAGCGAACCCGGATGCTTTGCTTATGACTTGGTTTCTCTAAGCGAAACAAGCCTTCACTGCCTCTTCACTACTACTTGCTGCTAGCGAACCTTAATGCTTTGCTTCTGACTTGGTTTCGCTAAGCGAACCAGAATTCACGTAGAGAAACATGACATGCTTTTTTCTTTGCTTTTTTACTTTCTTTTATCTATTCCTATAATAGTTAACCATACTTTGTATGTCTCCTTCTTTATTTCATTCCTTATCCGCTGCTTATCACTCAGATTTGATTCAGACTCTAGACTTTGTGTTTAGAATCTGACTAGAGTTTTAAAAAGAAATAAAAAGTCTAACACAATTCAACCCCCCTTATTGTGTTTTTCTCACCTTCAAAAAGGAGGCTAACCGTTTCGATTCTTTGTTTGGAAGAAAGACTCACCACTTCTCTTTGTGTCTACTGTTTGGTTGGAAGTTAGTCATAAATTTCATTTTCTTGTATAAGGGCGTTTGAGAGTTCAACCTACTAAAATCTCTTAAAAATTATTGGATACCCACAAGAAGAAATCTTGAGGAGAGGATTATGTCTTTTTCTTTTTAACCGAACATCTATAACTTTTGGTGTTCTTCTCTCTTCCCTTAAACTCTTTATATTTCTGAATTTTACATTCTACAATTTTATTTTCTGCTTCTTAATTTAAAAACTTTTATAAAATATTTTCAAACGCTGATTTTGATCCGAAAAAGTTTTTAAACTTAAGTTTTTCTGAAACACATAATTCACCCCGCCCCCTCTTGTGTGTGGAGTCACATGTCCAACAATTTTCTCATTAAATATTTTATAGCTGCATAATTGGTGTATATAATGATCTTGGAACCAATCAAATAAAACATTAATTTTTCACCCCGCCCCCTCTTGTGTGTGGAGTCACATGTCCAACAATTTTTTCATTAAATATTTTATAGCTATCGCAAGTAATTGTTTCCCAGTAGTTGCATAATTGATTTGAGTATCATTTAGGAATTTACTTGGATAATGTATAACATGGAAAACTTTATTCTTTCTTTGTTCTAGTATTGTTCCTATTGTATAATCACTAATATCACACATTAGATCAAATTCTAGTGTTCAACCTGGTGCAGTGATTATGGGAGCAATTACTAGTTTTTCTTTTACAATATTAAAAATAACAAATAGGATTCATCAAATTGAAATGAGTTATCTTTTTTAAACAAATTACTTAATGATTTTAATTTTTTTTATAAATCCTTGATGAATCTCGTATAGAACCCAACGTGACTAAGGAATCTCTGATTCCTTTTACATTTGTTGGTGGTGGTTGCTTCTCGATCACTTATATTTTTTCTTTATCCACTTATATGCCTCTGGATGAAATCTTATGTCCCAGTTGAGAACTAGATTGGTCATGATACATATTTTTAGTACTATATACAAGTTATTTAGTGATATGTCAAATGATGTTCCAAACATAGAGAAGTCGTTCATGAAGACTTCTATACTTTTTTCAATTAAATATGAGAAGATTGTCTGCGTACACCTTCGGAAAGTTGCGGGGCATTGCATAATCCAAAGGGAATTATTATGTATGTAAAGACATCGAAGGGACTTGTAAATGAAATTTTATCCAGATCCTCAGGTTCACAGTGATTTGGTTATATACAAAATACCCATCCAAGAAACAATATAAGGCTTAGACAACCAATATTTCTAGCATCTGGTTCATAAAGGATAGTGGAAATGGTCTTTATTGGTGCATTGGATAAGTCTTTTGTAGTCTATATACATTCACCACACAGTGGCAATTATCATTGGAATTATTTCATTTTTTGTTTGTGATTACTGTCATTCCTCCCCTTTTTGGAACTACTTGAACAATGCTTACCCATGTGTTATCTGATATTAGGTATATCATTCCTACTTCAAATAATTTGACCACTTATTTTCTAACAACTTCTTTCATAGTGAGGTTCAAATGTCGTTTGGGTTGGGATACATGATTGCAATTATCTCCCATCATGATTTTATGCATGCAGTATGATGGACTAATTCCTTTCAAATCAGATAACTCCCAACCTATTTCTTCTTAAGTCCTTTCATTATTCAATAAATTAGAATATTAGTACATGATCTTTTTTATCATAGCAAGTTGGTTTTTATTGTTTCATCAAGTGATTTGATTTATGTCCTTTCATTATTCAATAAATTAGAATATTTGGATCTATGTGATTTGATTTAAATCACAAGATGATCTTGACTCAAATCATAACTTTCTTTAAAAGCAAGATTTTGGCTCTGCCAAACTTTCTTCGAATCATACATCACAAGTGACTCGAGTCACAATATAATATGAGTCGAATCATGGTTTGCACTTGACTCAAGTCACGACTTTAAACAGTGGTTTGAATCATAACTTCAAAATTTCAATTTTCCACCTTAGATTTAAATAGTTGTTTCTTTGATCCAAAAAATTAATGAATTAGTAAGTCTCTAATTATGAACTTTCCTAATGAAAGATTTGATGAAACTCATAGAAAAAATATCAAATTATCTTTCCTTCTCTAGTGTGTCTATTTCTAGCACCTTTGTATCTTTCTCTTATTTAAATAACAAATTCTTGAGTGTAATCGATGTTAGATTGCATCTTATTTTTGTTGCACTTTGTGTGTAATTTTGTTGTTGAGAAAAACTAAAGAAAGAGAATTGGTCAATCTTGAAGGTGCAGGAAACACAAGATAGATAGGGGGGGGGGTTGAATTGGGTTTCCGGTTTGATAACTTTTCGCTCCCAAAATAACCACAAGAATAATAAGAATGATGATAAAAGACATAAGCATTTTATCCTGGTTCACTATTAACTAGGCTACCTCTTGTCCATCCATAAGGTGATTTGCCTTAGCCAAGGACTTAATCCAATAATCAAATCATGATTAGAAAACAATGACAACCTGTCATTGATTACCTCAAGAGCCTGACCTACCCGGTCAGTTGAGAAACTCCAATGGTCACTGACTCCTTAAGACCTGACCTACCTGGTCGCTTAAGGAGATTTCTCAATGACTTCCTGTCATTGACTTCTCAAGAGCCTGACAAACCTAGTCGCTTGAGGAACATAACCATATTAGGTTAACGTAGTTTGTGTTTACAAGTGTGCTTCTTAGATAAGCATATTACATAAGATGGAGTTCAGATGATTACACTTAAAAGATATACAATGAAAGTTCTAAGTGTTTATCTCTTTGATTTGTTGTGATGTTGTGGCTTCAGCAGTTGCTAAGATTCATACATATCCACATGCATGCTTGCGTCCACACATTTTTTATTCCTTTCTTTCTTTTCTATTTTTTGCTCACTCTCTTCGTCTTCTTTCACCTTCCATATTCTTCAGAATATATAGGGGGTGAATAGACCCGTTGGAGGATAGATATGTTAGAAGGTAGAGTAGGAATTAACCTTTGAAGTATCCGTTGTATGAAGGTCACTTCATGTGAAGCAGTTGAGCGACGCTTACAGCAGAGAGTTATTTAGTGATATAACATGAAAGGTCTTCTTTAGTTTAAAAGTAGATTTTCATTTTTGAACTTCTGTCACATCAAAAAGTAGAGACCTTTAATTCAAATCTTCTAGCCATATGCTTCTTATAAAAGTGGTTTCAAGATTGAGTAGAGATTATAATTTGTCTTTATAAGGAAATCTCTTTTTGATTGTACTTTCCTTGAGTATAATACTCTTCATAATCAGAGGCTTCATATAATAGATGAAGTGAAGTTTGATCAGAGTCTAAAGCCTAGATGATGTAGACTACAAAGTCTATTCAGAGTGAGGCTTAAAAGTACTATAATCCAGAGTGAGTGTTGACTGTAAGAGAATATTTCCTTTGCTTACCAACTTCTAGTCAGAGGCTTCTAATATGAATTGGTGAAGCTTGAGTAGAGTTCAGAAGCTATATTCAGAACATTGAGAGACTTCAGAGTCCTTTGAGTATTGGGTTCTAAGACTTGCACATACTTGTAGTCAGAGCTTTATCAGAGATTGTCTGATTTCTTCAGACTTCGTCTCCATTCAGATTGATTTCTTCAATGGCATAACTATCTTCAGAGTCTGGCTTTTATAATTTATAACGTTCAGACCTTGCTTTAGATTTTGATTTGATTTGAAGATTGCTCTCCATTTGCCTTTGTTGTCTTCTAAGTTGACAATCATAGTTGGATTCTTTCAAAGTCTTCAACTATTAGAGTTGTCTTCAGATTTTTTTTTTATGTTCCTAGATCAAAATATGCTTTAATCATCATTTTCTCTTTACATTTAGATTTTGTTCTAATCTTTGAGTATATGCACACTTAACATGTACAAAATTGTTCTTCTACACTTTGTTATCATCAAAACATAAAGGTATGTAGATGTAGAACCAAACTTGCTCTTACAAATCTTATAATGATTCATTATTGATTAAGCTCATGATAACCTTCAAGATCCAACACCCATTTACCCAAAAACTTGAGAGAACATTTGTGTGTGTTCTTCATTCACCAACATCTATTTCCTTATTGATATCTTATGAATTAAAGCGTATGTGTGTGAGATTCTTTTGGCACTGTTCATCATCTTCAACCTTAGTATTTATCCAGTGTTGTGGACCCTCATCTATAAAGATTGAGTGTTTGAGAGAGACTAGTGGTACATTAGGGTATCTAATATTTATGACATTATTTACCTTTTCTCTAAATCAAACCATACATATAGCCTTAGATAAACAAAGTAATGGTAGATAGCGATACTTGTCGATTGATCTCTTTGAGATTCAACAATCTTTTATACTAAAACTAATAAAGTCGTGCACTTACAAACCTATCATTCGACTTCTCGACAAAAGACTCAGACCTCTAGAGATTAACAAGGCATTTTGTGTTCATTGAGTGTTTGTGTTTTTCATGTGGTTTACTTTGTAAAACTTTATTCATTAATCATTCATATACTAAGGAATAGAGTTTGAGTGTTTGAATTGTAATAGTTTCATCATTCAAACTACTTTATAATTGTCAAACACTAGGGATAATTGTTGAGAGAAAGTGAGAGAGTCTCATATTTAGGGGGAGTCCTAAATAGAAATTTACGGGTAGTATTAAGAAAAAAGGCAATGAACTAGAAGATTTCATCTAAGGCCAATTTGTACTTTTACTAGTGGATTTCCTTTCTTGGGTTAACGCCCTCCAGACGTAGGTTTTATTGCACCAAACTAGGTTACCATTTCCTTGTGTTCAATTTTCTTTATTTTCAATATTATTTTTACTACATTTGTAGTATCATACACATTGTCTAACACATTGTGATTGACATCTTTCCAGAAGAAGAACAAAATTTCAGGAAAATTTTGAACATGTAGTTTTTATTTTCTCATTTTTTCCTTTGGATTTTGAAGATGGTTCTCTTCATATCATATTTACAACTCTTTTTTGTTTTTTATTTTATTCTTTATTTTCCGTTTCTATTTATTTTTCCTCCTTTTTCTTTTTCTTTTTTCTAGTCTAAACAACAATTCTTTCTTTTTCTTCATGATTGTTGCCACCCCGACCACTTCTAACTTCACATTGTTCCTCTTTTTGGCCAGATATATGCTTGACCAAATTTCTTGTTTGGATTTCAAGGTCTTTGAATGCGTATTTTTGTTAGTCAACTAATTGTTTTGCTAATTTATCGACTTATGTCTCAAGGTTTCTTATGGAGACTTCAATGTTCTTCTAACTCACTGTAGACACCTACATAAATTGATTAAGCATGTCCTCCAACTTTTTTTCTTTGTCTTTTTATGGAGGTGCTTCTATGTAATAATTATATGGTTGTCTATTTAATGGACCAATTTCAAATCTCCATTCTTAATTAAAGTTGTTGTTCCTATGGAAGTTGTTGTTTTGCTATTGGTCATACCTTTGTTGATTGCCTACATAATTGACTTCTTTATTAATTGGGGGTGAAATCCAGTTGGATGATCATCAATGCATATTCACAATCTGCCTTTGTTGTGGCAATTTATGCGCTTCCTTTAATGTTGTGGTAGTTTAGACAACTACTTTTTCAGGTCATCTACTGCTTGTGTCAATAACTTATTTTGTGCGAGAATAACATCATTGATATTCAGTTCCATGATAACATTCTTTCTTTGAGAAAGGTTTATGTTATGTTTTCCTTGATGATCACTAAACGCCATTTTCAATGATTAAAATTGCATCTTCTGCACTTTTTGACATGATAGAATCCCCTGTAGTAGCATGTAGCAACAACTTTGGTTGTTATTGTAATCCATTTTTGAAGATGTGAATCTCTGTAAGATCGTAAAAACCGTGATTCAAGAATTTCCTCACAATGGGATTTCACCTCTCTCACACTTCACAAAAAGTTTCAGTCGCGCGTTGGGAGAACACTACAATGTTTGTCTCTGCTCCCATGAATTTGTTGCGAGGAAATAACTTGTTTAAAATTTTTCTTCCCACGCATTCTAGTTTGTCATTATCAATGTTGGTTGGTCTAGATACCACTCCTTTATTTTTCCAATCAATTAATATGGAAATAATCTCAATAATATTGCTTCTTCCTCAGTTTCTAGAGCTCCTAACGTACCAGAGATCTCACAGAACTCCGTGAGACGTGTATACGGGTCCTCATGGTTTAATCATGAAAACATGTTAACATAAAGAATTTGTAAAATCCCATTTTCATTTCTGTTTGATGGACATTACTTTACGGTCTAGCTATGTGTGCCATACATCTTAGACTGTTGTGGCATGTCATGCCATCAACTTTATTTCCATTGTTTCCATTATTGTTGTTCTAATAATAATAATTGTTGTTGTTGTTATCCATATCAGCCATGATTTTTTGATTTTAAACTGAAGACTTTTCTAAATCATGTTTCTTGGCTTGTAACTTTTTATTTATGTTTTTAATATTGTTTCTGCTTGCAGTTTGTTTAATTTCGGGATCAAACAAAATTTGTTCTACTAAAACCTTACCTCACATAAACAAGTAATAACAAAACTATCTCATACGACTAACAGGTTAGTGACTATAAACAAAATATGCATAAATATTAAAAAAATATATAATCGAAATACTTCAAATTATAAACATTACTGCAATGTCTTCAAAAATTAATGACAATGCCCAACAACGACACCATTTTGTTGTAGAACAAAAGTAAGTGTATTTTTATCATCTACACAGGGAAAAACTGTGTTTTAAAGATTGCTCAATAGTTTATATTACTTTAAGCTTGGTTTATCAGATAGTTTATTGTTTTATGAATACTAAAATGTAAAATAACAGAAAATAAAATTGAACTTTTGGTGTTTAACGGTGAGAAAATTTGCTGGGGGTTAGATTTAATTGACCTATTCTCATATAACATCCTTGATTAGTAATATGCAATTCTAATCAGTTATTATTATTACTGGCCGAAGCTCTTATCGCAGCTCATGAATGAGTCAATAACGTGAGATTAGTCGTACTACCTAATAGACGATCTCTCAGCCTATTAAACAATACGTCAACATTAAGTTTCAACAATTAAAATGGATACTAAAACTAAATCCATGTCTAGACTTTAGCATATCTAATATGTTAAAAACTTGGATCCAATAATGACTAGTATCTTTTGAATATCAAGTTATACCATGAAAATATGATTTAGGTGGTTAGTCTAAAACAAGTATTAAGAACAAAGAGTCCATCAACATTAAAACTTAAGAAGAATTACATAGAACATCATTGTCTAGATAAAAACATGAGTAATATGACAACTACATCTAACCCCAACAAAAGATAAAATTATCTACGCTTACTCATCGTAGCTTTGCAACCAAGGCTTAGAAGAAAGATGTTGAACAACATATCCGACGATTCCTCGAGCATCGCTTTTGCCCTCAATCTTCCTCTTCTATCTATTTTGATGTGTGGTGAGAACCCAGTTTCTATGAGAACTACATTAAGTCCACCGATATATCTCAAATGAACTGACCAACACCCTTATTTATAGGTTTGAAATGGTAGGCTCTCTAAACGCACTGCTCAGACTCGTCTAACACGCCTACTTTCTTCCTTGCTAAGCAATGCTAGCTCGCATGTAACTTGCATTTCCACCTTAGCTTGCTTAATGCACAAACCATTCATTCACATTAAAAGTATTTTATCCTTGATGTCATGAACTGCCTATGCTCGCTAAGCGCGCATGTGCTTTTGGCTTGGCAAGGTTAGTTACTTAACCTTGAAGTTACTTGACCATAAAGCCTTCTTTTTCCGCCTTTATTCTTTAAGTGCGCATATGCTCATGGGTTAGCGAGGCTTTTCTTGTTGGGAATGTGCTTTGGAATAGTCTTTGTGTTGCTTTGATGATTTCGTGGTCCTTTTTATATGTTTTTAGTCAATATGGAATTAAAATATCTAAACAGGTGGTTTATTACTTTTCTTTGATTAATCGGGTTTTTTCATTGATTACTCGCAAAATAAGCTAGTAATACCTACGTATTTAACGTATTTTTGGCACCTATGACATACCAACTAACATATGCACCAAATAGTTATCGCAATCGAGATAGGAAAGATCAATTTGAGAATAAATACCCATTATGCCCCCATGAAAAACCAAAATGATCTAAGAAAGAGTTTGATTTTCTAAACAAATTTGATTCAATACTGCTCTTAAAGATATTATCGTCAAATAAAAAATGACGACAAGATTAAACAAATGTATTAGGCAATGAGAATTTGAATAAAATGATCTAGTACGAAGGAATAGAAAACTAGAAGAAACACTCATAAAATCCGTACTCAATTGGGAAAGTTCTTATCAGATTATGGCTAAAAGGAAAAATAGAGCCTACATCTTGCAAACTATGCTCGATCAACCAATCTTGAGAACATTGAATACGAACAAGCTGAAGAGATACTACAACTAATTATTACAACCATAATGTACTTTATAAAATAATTGTAATTGACTGAATACTAGTAAAGTCTAATAAATTAGATGGTAAAACTTTAAACTTACTTTGTTACAAAGGGGAATATGAATGACTTCTCGTTTACTGGAGCGAGTGACGACATTGTTGACTAACCCCATGCTTATAGCAAATAGGCGCATGAATAAAACGTACAAGTATTTTTTTTTGGCATTTTTACACAACACACTATATAGATGAGACAAAACAGCTGAACCCCAACTATATGTGTTTACCTTATTTATGTTTCGTAACAACGACAAATATATAATATTTACCGTATTACCAGTACTTTCAGGAAATAAAAAATTACCAAATAGAATCATAATATAACACCGAGATTTAATTATCTTTTCATACTTGATAGATTATTCGGTTTATGTTATACTTGCATAATATTGTTTAAGATATTTTAAGTTAATACCTTGACCCCTATCTTGACCAGAAGTCTCTCCCGTAGTTGTGTCTTTACACAATGAGGCACCCAACAATTCATTGCATATAAAGTTATCTTGGTTAAGTCTATCATTTACGGCCTTACCATCGATATGTAGACCTAACAACATGTAGACATCCTCAAGTGTGGCGGTACACACATCGAAAGGAAGGTGAAATGTGTGGGTCTCGGGTCTCCATTTCTCTAAGAAAGCAAGAATAAATTTGTAGTCAGTCGAGTATGAGACTATGTTGAGTAGATTACCAAAACCACATCCTCGAATATATGGTTCTATCAAAGGATCGTGTGGTATATGTTCATGTACACGATATCGAAATCTCTTTGGGTCCTAATAAAACATAAGTAAGAAATAAGTAAGAAGAAGTAATAAACAATAAATACATTTTGTTACGAAATAAGAATAAGAATAATAATAAGTGATAACATACAAATGTCGCAATATTATCAATTATTCCTCGATGTTCATCACCCATAGTCAATAGAGACATAACGTTGTAGAGAGATTGACCTTGGCAAAGAGATTAAGTGTTGCAAATGTTTAGTGTTGTATAGGTTGAGTGTTACATAGGTTAAGTGTTGCAGGTATTGAGTGTTACAAATATTGAGTGTTGCAGATGTTGAGTGTTGTGAGTTGCTGCAATATTTATAGATGAGATAGGTTGGCAATTTGCAGCATGTGAATGCAGCATATGAAGCACGGGGTAGGCGCAAAGACTAAGGCCGCATGCATGTAATTAGGCATGCATGATAGTAGGCGCCAAGGCTAAGGGCACATGGCTTACTTTTAAGCATGCAAGGAAGTGGCGCCAAAGCTAAAGGCGCATGACTTGCTTTATGCGCCATTGATAAGAGTGCCCACTTTGGATTATTAGGGCAGAAACATCTTTGCAGGCACATGCCTTGGCTTGTTAGGGCAGAGAATCATGTAGGAACATGCTTTGCCTTGTCTTGTCTTTACATGGAATCCTGCAAATTCTTTGCGTGATCAGTACACTTGCCTCTATTGCCTTCACCGTCTCACCTATTTAACTGTATACTAATATGTGATCAATGCATTCATCATCAAACACTAAACTTACATTAAAAAAAATGTCTTCATCACCACATTATATGATCAGTGCCCATACCGATGGTGAGATATTTCAGCATCACTTATTCGTTTTTTATTTTTGCAATGCAGAGGTAACTCAGTTTACAATAAATCGACGATCAAAATTTTCACATTTGAAACAAAGAATAGAAAAGAAATTGCAGTGTAGTCAGGTGGGACAAATCATCTATAAAAATCCTGTGTGGTTTGCAGACAACCAAGTAAAGTTTGATTAGTTGAAGATTCGAGATGATGACGATGTTCAACATATGTTTGTCAATCATGAACAATGTGGGTACAATGATATAGAGTTATATATATTAACATAACAACATCAAGTGTCTCAGTTCGTTGATCAGTTACAAGTGTTTTGTGAAACTGATGACGACGAACAAGTTGAAGTCAATGTTGTTGATGAGGAAGAAGAAAAAGTCGAGTTATTGGTTGATTCAATGGTGAATGATGAAGAAGAAGAGGAGTCATTACCAGCTAGTCATGTATATTATCCACCTAAACACATGACAAACTTGAATTTGGGTTCAGATGAACCTACGTTAGATATATTTTACAATCCTTATATGCAATTTCAAGGATCATTGGAAGAAGGAGACACATTTCGCACAAAAGAAGACAGTGTAAAAGCCATTAAAAAGTATCACATGTAATTATCAGCTGATTATAGGGTTGATCGAACTAATGCAACAAGGTATAAGATTTATTGTCGAAATGAGCTCTGCGTGTTCCGGTTGTCAGCTTCTTACCAGAAGAGGAGTGATTCTTGGGAGATTGGTTCCATGGGTCCAGTTCACACATGCTTAATCATGAACCCAATGCAAGACCATCACAAACTCAACTCTCAGTTAATATACGATGAAATTTTGTCTGTCATTAGAGACAATCTGTCGTTAAAGGTGAGTACAATAATCTCACATATTGTAACACAATACAACTATACTCCATCATACAGGAAGACTTGGATAGCTAGGACAAAGGTGGTTGAAAAAGTGTATGGAAATTTGGAGGAGTGTTACAAACAACTTCCAAAATACTTGGTGGCTTTTAAACAGTATGATCTAGCGACTATTGTCAATTTGGAAACATTGTCGGCGTAACTTAGCCTTCAATAGTGAGTGCCTACAAAAACGTTGATAATTACTGGCAAGATCCTCCGTCGGTGCATGTCTATTGCATCAGACATATCGCTCAAAATTTTATGCGGGAGATCAAAGATAAAACGTTGCGGAAGAAGGTTGTCAACGCAGGGTATACATTAAGAGAACCTTCTTTCAACCACTACCACGAAGACATCAGATTGCCAAACGCAAATGCAGTACGGTGGATCGACAATATTCCATTGGAGAAGTGGACTAGGGCATACGACAACGGTCAACATTGGGGCCACATGACAAAGAACTATATCTTCAAAGGCATCCAAAACCTACCTATAACCGCTTTAGTGCAAGCAACATATTTCAGGTTAGGGGCGTTGTTTGAGACCATACGTTTCAAATGGAGTTCAGTGTTACAACCTGGGCAGTTGTTCAATGATGCTTCAATGAAATTCATTAGAGAGGAACCTGCCAAAGCTAACACACATGTGGTCACGGTGTTTGACCGTACTAAAGGTTGGTACAATGTTGTTGAGTCCATGAATCACAATGAAGGCATGCCGAGGGGACACTATAGAGTGGAACTAGATAGATGTTGCTGCGGCTGCGGAAAGTTCCAAGCCTTTTGTATGCCCTGCTCCCATGTCATAACGACATGTTCAAAGGTTTGACGGGATCCATCATACTTACTATCTGACGTTTACAAAGTCATAAGACTCTCAAATGTTTACAAAATTAGCTTTTCAGTGGTAGCAAAAGATGATTACTGGCCTACATATCAAGGGGACATTCTCTGGCACAATGAAGTAATGCGAAGAAAGAAAAATGACCGCCCAAACAACACCTGTATTTGAACCGAAATGGATACGACGAAAAAAATGGTTAGATTATGTAGTTCATGTCGGCAACTCGGTCATAATCGTACTAACTGTCCCAGTGTTGGAACAAGCACAACAAGATAATTTTAATTGTAACTCTTTTGCTTTATATTAAAAACAACATTTATTTCATATGATAACTTTGTGAGGAAATACCATCACAAACGAATACAACACATACAACACACAAGCAACATATAAATAACAACACAACAAACTACAACAAATAAAATACTATTACTAACAAATACAACACATAAACAACATAACCATGCAATTACAACCATCAAAACATGTTTGAACATAATATACATCATCCTGCGAACGTTTTTGTCAGTCTTAATATCCACCCATACATGAACTTCTCCATTTTGGTTGAACGTGGACTCAAGCCATTGAATTCTTCTAATCCTTTCACCCTCTACAATTTCTCCATCTAACCAACGGTTCAACGTCCAATTAAGACGTTTGAACGATTCTATATTCCAAAGTCGAATCTTTATCATAGGTTGCACTGCTGAAAGGATTAAATCGATATTTCTCTTATGAATGTATTAAAACATGGTTAAATAAAATAAAATTAAAGGAGATTGAAGGAAAATGAAGAGAAATGGAAGGAAGGTAAGAAATTGTGTGAAAAATATGAGAGATGCGCAGTGTATTAATAGATGAACACAACATGCATGCGCCAATGCCCTAAGCACCACACACACATAACACATGCATACACCAATGCATGTGGCGCACACTCACAAGCACACAGGCATGCGCCAGATGCATGAGCGCCTACATGCATTGACATTACAAGCATACGCCAACTCCAATAACACCTCATTTGAATGGTTATTGGATGTGCCGGTTCAACTGGCGCATCAATAGGAAAAAATGATTATTTTAATAATTAATTTGAAAATTTGGTTATTTTAGTATTTAAATTGAAAAAAAGTGATTATTTTAATAAATTCATCATTTTTTTTCTTTCCGTTTTAGCCATTGTAATAGGACACGTCAAAATTTTTTCACCCTTAATTACCGTATAGAAGTAAGATATAAGCTAAACAAAACTCTTAATACACGGAAATCCAAGACCAACCATCAGTCTCCGGCACTAAAACCACCCATCCATCGTACACCAACCGACCCTCTCAATCATCCTCAACTATCAACATGAGACAAGTACGGAGACAACAAACTCAACACCATACAACGTCATGGTGGCATAGAATTGACATAACTCCTTTCATAATTTTGACTTTTTTAGGACATCTATATAAACACTCTTAAACTAGAGAGAAATATTCAACATCTTATCGAAATACTACAATTTCTTCTTCACTTAGTGTTTGCATTCATCCAAGTCACCCATCTAAATCCAACACAAATTTATAGCATTGCTATTTGAACACAGAAATTTATAATGCAAGATACCGTAAACAATATATTGGTAATGAGTGTGTATTTGATGCAGAGAGAAAAAAATATTAAAACACCTTATCATAACGAGGTCTATGTATTAATTTGTGTGTTTTTGCCCCCTTATAAAATCATTTCCACTACCTAAACTCGCACAAAAAAAGAGGAAAATTGGAGTAAAACAAACCTATAAATCTTTTTTTTATTAATACAAATATAAATATATATGATCAATATATATGATTAATAGTTAATTGCTGCAAAGTTAAATTTGGTAGAGAGAAATACTGTTCCATCATCGATCCACACATTAAGGAAGAAATTAAAATCACTTGATGTCATAACTGATACTTTAATTATATTAATCGGTCAAAACTATCGAAACTATTTAATATCAGAAGTGATCTTTAAACCAAATTAATATATAGATATTCTTGATGAAAAAAATAAAAATATATATAAATGTATAGCAGTAGCCACCCACAGGGTCACACTTTTCCTTCAACAACAACACCTTCTACTTCTTCCTCCTCTTATCCTTCTTTTTCAGCATCTTGTGTTTTTTCTCCAATCATTTCATTTTTAGAAAATTCTTCTTCATTGCGTGAATGTTCATTTTCATCAATGATATCATCATCAATATCAATCTCACTATCTTCTTCTTGTTCTTCTTCGGAGTCAAAACTTGTAGTTTCATTTGCAAAAAAACACAGGCGAAGACGACCATGGCTTCTCTCAGCTTGGAAACAAGATGTTCTCCGTGGAACCTTAGTGGCTTCAATCACTAATCTTCCATCTTTGCGGCGAGGTCTAACACGAAGAGATTCTGATCCCCTTATCGTTGTCAAAGGTGGCGGAAAATTCTGAATTTTCACTTTCTTAGTATCCGCTAAAACTTGACGACAACGTTGTCTTTGTTCTTTTGTTTCCATTAAAGACAACAACATGTCGTTTTCAACAATGTTCGTACCACTCTCATTACCAAGATTCTCTGTGCACAATTCAAGACTCTTTGGACTCAAAACCAAAGAGGAACGTTTCTGTTGAGGATGAACATAAGCGGCGGTGGTTGTGTTTTGAGAGATATTGGAAAGAGCATCGACGAAGTTCCAACCACTATTGTCGGGCTTGTCTTGAAAAGTTTCTGTTTTGTTGATGTTTGAATCAGGGAAACAAGATTTGAAGGCTAAATCATTGGATTGTTTTGGAGAAGGCAACCTTAATGTTAGTGTTCTTGAATCAACAAGTTGAGATTCACGATGCAACTGCAATCTAGGATGGTACATGATTGCAGCCATGATTGATGTTTGTGACTTAACTAGGATGTTTCAAAATTCAAGTTGAGATGAAAGGGCTAACAGAGTGTTAAGGTGAAACTAAAAGAGTGTTATGTTTTTTTGTAAGGAGTGGGAATGAAACAAAGTTTTAGATGGAGATAATGGTGTATGGGACAAGTGAAGGGAGTGAGGGGGTGAATTTGTAGTCCCAAAAAGTGTTTTTGAGATGAAATAGGAAAAAAGAGCTTTTGTGCCATTTGTGTTGAACAATTTCTTAATCACAAATGTTATTTTACTTCAATATTTTGATATTGTATATCGTGTATATATTTTGATTTGTAATAATGAAAGATTTAAAAGTATTTTTGATTTTCTATTTCAATAAAAAATAATATTTTAGTTTTCTCTAGTTAACAAGTTTTGGAGCGTAAGAAAGTGACTCCATAGCATGTCAATTTTAGGGAAAAGGATTAGGGGACTTTGATTTTGGTAATTTTAGCTGACTTTGATTATTTTTAATGAAAGAAAAAGTGAAAAAAAATGGAAAAAGAATGAGAAGAAAGATTTCTATCGAGGGACATACACAAAGTCACGATGACTTTGGTGCCCCAAAGTCATCCCCAATTTTCTTTCGTATTGTCATCATTATTAATAATTATTTATTTTTAATAATAATAAAATATTATAATATTATAAATTAATTTTTTACTATGGTAATAAAATAAAATAAATTAGCATCTCATTTTTCTCAAATTAAATAATACTGGAATAATTTCATTAGGTCATAGGAAGGGATAATCTAGGAAGGCGAAAGGAAATTAAAGCACATTGGCGAGGACGAGTTTTCTAGCGAAGCCACAAGCCCAGGATGAGGTATAAGGCCCACCAGATTCGATTGTTGATCGCCTTATTGGATTTGGGTTGCCCGAAATAATCCCCATATGTCAATAAATGTAGGTAATGGCGTGTATACAGTGACTGGACGATGAGAGTGTCAATATAGAAAACTGCTTCCCAAAGAAACCTATTTCTAAAAGCCTATAATTAATCGATCCGCCCGCTGGCTCAACATTCTTCAAGCAACACAAATACATTTCTGTCCATTCCATACTATTCGAACACCTAATGATTGCCATTAAAAAAAGAAAAGGAAAATGAATAGTGAAAGCATATACCTATAAACGAGAGATGGAAGGTGGAATCGAGCTTGGTGATGTTTGAAAGCGGGTTCACTCTAAGCTTGGTGAGAAGGTTCAAGTTAGTTTGAAGAAAAAAGGATTTGAAACGTAAGGAAGCGGAGGATGAACCCCTATTTATAAAGATATGAAAACTAGGCCGAGTAGGTAATGAGTAACCTCTCACTAGGAACACCAACAGTTGCTAGGAGATTCTTCCACGTTTTTTACGCGTTTAAAGGACCCAAGCCGATTTGAATTCTCAAGACAAGTCCATTATTAGTTGCATTCAATGTTGCACATGCAATTGTCTGTAATGCTTGAGGAACTCTCCGCAACCTCTGCTAGAGAGGCTCACCCCAAGTTTGATCTGAAGAGCTCTTTGGAGGTTAATCCAAATATGAAGACTTAAAGTGCTTAAATTAAATCACTTCGTCATTTCCAAGCCCTCGTGCTTAAGGTATTGGGTATTGGTATAATTTTATTTGGTCCTAAGATAGGAACCTAGGAAGAAGAAAGTAAATCCAAACACACTAGTGAGAGAAAAGTTTCATAGGAAAGCCACAAGTCGCCCGAGATAAGGCATAAGACATCCCAGATTCAGTGACTAATTGCTCTATTGGGATAGGGACGCCCGAGATAGGGCATAAGACGAGTTCCTTTGGATTGCTAATTTTTGTAGGAAAAATGGAAAGCAAGATGTTGTGAAAGTTGTAGAGCAAATCTTAGCTCATTTGGTTCTTTGTGTGATTCCAGAGTTATTTGTACTTTTACTATTGACAGTGGATTTTCTTTCTTAGGTTAAATACCCCCTCCCCCGACGTAGGTGATATTTCACTGAACTAGGTTAACAGTTCATGTGTGTTCATTATTGCTTTAAGATTTAATTCTTGTAATCTGTTAATATGCTATAAGCACGTTGTACATATTGTCTCAAACATTGTGTCCAACATCTGTCCTGCGAAGAATATGATTTCCATTGGTATTAAAGCAAACACCCTGTTCTGTTTGGGTGTGTTCTATGGTTCTTATTCTGTTCAAGATGGAGAAATTCACAAAAGGAGGAGCAGTTCATCGACCAAAGATTCTTTATGGCATTAAGAGTCCTTCAAAGAATAGAGCTGAAGACAATTATGAAGATTCTGAAGACCAAGTAAATTATGATACTGAATAAATCTCAGGCTTACTAAGATCTTTAGTAAATTCATGAGAAAACTAGAGATGAGATCTTAGAATCATGTCTCTATAAATGTTCAAGACAATCAACCACAAAAATTCAAGAGGTGTAACTTTCAACGTAAAGGAATAGGCGGTGAAAATATCAACTGGATCCAATGTCTTAAATGAAAATATTTTGGACATATTCAAGATGAATGCTCAAGTTTTCTAAGGAAACAAAAAGAAACTACAATGCCACTAATGACGAGGAAGGCAAATTTAATCAAGAAAACAATGTTGTGACTTTCACTACTCACATCAAAGACATCAAAGGTGCTATATATAGTGGTGAGTGTCATACCCCAAATTTTGCCCACCAATTTTCATTTTTTAGTTGCATTTAAATTCATTTGCGTATCATTTCATTTGGTCATGGAGTTCCATAAGCATTCATAAGTCAAAAGTCAATATAAAGTCAACATTTGCAAGTGTTAGGAAATTTGACAAAAATTTCATGCATCATGGTTCATGGTTACAATAATAATTTAAATGCAAAAGCAACCTCATTCCAGGACATGGAGAGTGAATCAGGAAGCAAGCTTGAGAAGTGACCTCCCAAAGCCAATGAATCAGAAGGAAAAACTCATCCTAGATGCTGATAGTCATTATGCCATCTTTTTATCATTTGCAATTTCCTTGTTGATTAAGTGCAATTTGTTTTTGAATTTGTTGTTTTGAACAGTAATATTAATGAAATGAACATGCATCTTTTGATTTAATCCATCAGTATTCATTCTTGTTATGTTTCTTTCATTTATGCAAAAGACAAAAAAAAATATTTCTCCCATTCACTTTTCTATATCAAACTTTTGATCTAGAAAATATTGGAGGGAGAATGGTGAGAGAGAAATACCCAGAATTGCTGATGGTATGCTTTCAAATAAACTTCACTGATGATATAAGGAATTGTTCAAATCCTCAAACACCGGAGAGATAAGGAGTTAATCTCTAGTCAACCACTTTGAGCCTAGAAGTTGGTGATTCTTTCGGATATAAAAAACCTTAATCTTAACCAGGGATAAGGTAGTTGTGTTCAGATAGTTTGACTATGCATTCAATCTTAAAGAGAACTAGTCCATCTATGCACCTTTTATTAAGAGGTTCAACCATATGCTTTTCTTCGCACACGCCAGGAAGCGTCGAAGAAGTCGTAAAAAGCAAAAAAAAACGATTATTCCTTGTCAACCATTAACAAGGCAGTCACAACCTTTCAGCAAAATAAAAAAAGAAAAGAAACGAAAGAGCCCACTAAGTCAAAATTAAAAAAATGACTTAGAAAAAAATCAGGGCATCCCGATGGACTAAAAAATCAAAAGAGTGGTCTAGGCAAAAACTAGGGATATAAAAGCAAAAAAAAAAAGAGAGAAAATAAAAAAAAGAGGTCATCAAAATCCTCAATAAGAAAGTGAGATTAGGTGACCACCATATCAAAAAGCAAAGGGTCACCCAAAATTTTGACAATAAAATGAAGTTTTGTGACTACCAAACAAAGTAAGTGACTGCCACCTCAAGTAAAAATTCATAGGTTCTTAAACCATCACATCTTCACTTTCAAAATTCTCTTGGAAGTTGAATGCGTGTGTCAAATTAACTGAACGTTGGACTGAAGATCATCAAGTAGAATGGAGTAAAAATTGGCAAAATCATGAATCTCAACCATAAATTACAAACTTATATACCATTTGAACCAATTTTTTACGTTGATCACAAATATGTTATTGGTGTTGCGTTTGGATGTATATTTTGGCCGGATCGAACGATTTTTCATCATGGATTTCATCCACTTTTTCCCCGATTCTCATAAACCATGGCTTGTTTGATAAATTTGATTTCATATTTGGATTCTCGGTGAAAATTCAAGTCCGAAGGTATATAATTTGTAATTTATTTCTTTAAATTGGTGATTTTCAAATTTTTGCTCATGAGAAATTGTTAAAAATGATGAACAAAGATGAAGAATCCATAGTTAATCCTAGCCATCCATTGCATTTCATTTTTTTATGTTGATAAGTTGTTTGTGCGCCATGTGGCACTTGTTGGTGGGTGGAAGTGGAAAGGGGATCCTGTACAGGATCCCCCGCATGAGCTCCCCTTCCTTGCTTTGATTACAGCCGTCCGCGCACATCCAAGGGTGATGGATGCAATAAACTCTTTGACTGGTTTACTAGCGCATATTGGGCCTCATCATGGGTCATCTGCTTTGCCCACCTACCATTTTGCTTTATTTGTCTTTTGTTTTTTACTATTTTTTGTTCATTTAAAGTGGTCCTTGGGCCACTTTTGTTATTTTTTTCTTTTCTTTGTTAAACTCATTTCTCTCATTTATTTCTACTCCACCCCATTTCTTTTATTTTATTTTTTTTGTTTATTTTGTTAATTATTTTTAATTAATAAAATAATTAAGGAGTAAATAAATACTGAGTAAATAAATATTTGCAAACACATTAAAACCTTCATTCCAATGTCAAATAATATTTTTTCAAAGCTCATTTCTTTCGATTAATTTCGAATCAGCACGAATCAAACCTCAATTCATTTCGAGTGTGTTTTGTAAAATTATAGACTCAAAACACTTCTCGTAATAAAAACTGATTGAAAAAAATTGTAATCTCGAATATTCATGTGATGAACGTAATTAACCTACCGTTTGAACGTTCATTAATCACATCAAAATAAATTAAATAACTGGATCAAGTTAGTTCTTTCATGGACGAAAAAGATTGGGTTGAACGTACTTGTTCATCGTAATCTCAAGTATTGTGTGATGGCCATAATTAGCCTCCCACGCTGTCACACCCCAATTTTGACCCTAAATCTCTGAATCGATACATACATCATAGCTTTTGCATCTCTGCATAGCATAGCATAACATGTATTTCATACCGCATAATGCCTCGAGTGTTAGTCAAAATAAATTTTTGGATATACAGGCAGATCAATTGAGTCAATTTTCAAATGTATGTCAAATCAACGGGCGAAGAATTTCCAAATCGAGCTTGCATACATCAGTTTTATTAATCTAGGTTTCGCGTAGTTTAACTTAGTGTGTTCGTTTTATTTTTCGGCTAATTTTCTGGTCACATTTTGATCCGTCTGAGCGTTTTAACCAAGCGTTTTCTATTTCAAAATTTGACAAAAACTTATAAGTTTTTGAGAAGTTTATTTCACACTAATCATTGTGGTGCAGTCATTTTAATTTTTCGAGCATTTTTGCGTCCAATTTTTATTCGTTTGTTATCCGTTTGTTTTGTTTTTTTAGTCAAAATGATCGTCGTAATTAAATAGAAATAATCAGTCGATTGATTGCATGTAATTTTGTGTAGTAGTATTTTATTTTAAATCATAAAAAATTATTTTAAATTCAAATTAAAATCCATTAATTGAGCTTTGGATCCCTTTTATTATTGTTTTTTTGTCAATTCATGACAACTCATCATTGACCAATTTGGAGAATCATTTGGTGACTAAGGCACAAAACATGGGATTGGGTAATATTTTTATTTTTGGAAGGACCACATTTTGGGACCACTACTACAATTGGGGACTCACTAAAACCAATCACATGGTCCTCTTTCAAAATTTTCATAATAATCCATTTCTCCTCCACTAAACGTGTGACACATCTACGTACGAAGGAACACACATCCCAATTTTCTTGGGGGTCCCTATATTGTCTCTTATGTAAAGGAAAAAGGACTAGTCTCTTTTTTTAGTAAAAAAAGAAGAAACTGAAAAACTACAAACCCCTTTTTCACCGTATTTTCTCTTCCTCCATCCCTCTTTCTTCCTTCACTTTTCTGCTCCTCCACCTCAAAACCTCATAATCACCACCGTAACACCCTTTCATTTATCCTCTCCTTGTTCCAAAACCACTCAGAAACCATAAAAAATTACCATTGCCACCCTTGGTCGCGGAAGCCACCGCGAACCGCATCGTAAATCAACCACCTTCATGCTTCAACCCATTTCAAATCGATTCCACCAAACCTTTCCATTTCTAATATCATCAGTCACCACCTATAACCACTTAAGCTTCCCGTTCATCGTCTTCTGACCAAGTCACAAAATAGAACCTACGTTTGTTATGATCAAATCATCTCCGCCACCACAGACACAACCATAAACCAAGAATACCATTCTCCTTCAATAAATCTTCTCGTTCTCTGATTATCAAAATCCGAACCAACATTTCAAATTCGTGTTTCATCCTCTACGGATTCTATTGTGACTTTATTGTGATACTGACAATGTTCGGAGTGTTCGGAATGCGCTCAAATTTATGGGGTTGAAATCAAAGATCTTCAAACCCAAAAGATATTTTGAATACTAGTCGTTTAAATATTTCTGGGCATAGGAGCACTCACACTTGCTATAGAGGTGTTAAGCAAATTTGGGACGTGTCTTGGACTTCAATAAGTCTTTAGAACCTAGCGAGGGAATGGACCAATAAAAAGGTTTTGGTGTAATACTTGGAGCTGTTGGGAGATTTGATTCATCAATTTTTTTTAGAGTACCACATATTGGATGGAATGTTTTGAAAATCGCAAAAGACTCAATTTTTTGGATGATATTGAAAACCATCATGTCTATTTTGTACACTCTTACTGTGCCATCAGACGAATAATAAAGATTTGATATTCTCCATATGTGACTATGGTGATAAGATTATAACATCTATTAGAGGAGAAAATTTCTATGCAATTCAGTTTCATCCAAAGAAGAGAGGAGATGAACGTTGGTGTGTGTGCATGAAGCATGCATGATACTGAGTTTGTTCATTTTATTTTCCATTTATGCTATTTTTTTTACCTTACATATTATTCATGGCCATGTTTATACAGATAGAGGACCACATGGGAGTAGTTGAGGCTCACGCCTCCCACCCCCATGTCCATTGTTTGATTTCTTGCGTCCCCTTTCTATTATTTTTGTTGTTTTATTTTCCTTTCTATTTTTCAAAGTTTTTCTTATATATATTTTTTCGTGTCCTTTGGTTGATAGCAAGAGGACCATGGAGGAGTGGTTGAGGCTCACGCCTCCTAACCCCTATGTCCTAAGTTCAATATCTTGCTGCCACCATTTATTATTTTGTTGTTTTTTTCCACCTTTTTCCATTTTTTCCATCTTTTGTTTTGTTTTGTTTTGCGTTTTTTTAACCCAATAAATTGTCAATATTTTATATAGTTTTGTAGCATTTAGTTCTTGCTATTGAATTCATTTTTTAATTTTATCTTTTGCATTTAGTTTTTCCATTATTTTATTTCGATTATGGTCATTGTAAATACGCAAGTTTTATTGATTAATAAAGTGTGATGTGTGTGGATTTTTGTTACATTTTCTTTGAGCCATTTCATTTATAAACATCGGATTTTTATCCATGGATTCGGCATTTTCATGTCTTTATGCCACCGATTTTTTATCGATACATTGATTGTACTTCGTTGCGTTATGACCATTTACATACGACGTCTCCTTTGTTGTCGATATGCACAAACCGACTTTGAGCATATTTCATAGGGTTTTTTCTTACAATTCTCAACTTCTATTTGCCTTGCACGTAGTTGCGTTATGTGACATTGATTCGCATCCTTGCATCACGATTTTAATCTGTGCACGCTTCAAGTTTACTTCTTTCAATTTAATTATTACGAACATGTGTTGTACATATGACTTATGTGTTGCTATCTCCTATCACATGGGTTACTCTTGGGCCTTCTTACAATGAGACCATTTCCTCGTGAACATACACTTATTTACTTGCGTTTGTTATTTAGTTTCAATTTAATTATTTCATTATATCGTATCCCCATTCGACAAAATGTACCCCCATTCCCATGACGTGTAATAATTTTATCGCTTTTCTATTTGTTTGTTTGTTTGTTTAGTTTCTAACACAAGAATAAAATCAACCATTTATCAAAAAGAGAAAAAAAAACTCGATTCAACATCGAGTATTTTCTCAAATAACAATTCAATCATTTCCAACCTACCATTTAAAGAAATTTCAATCCATTCCAACTTTGTCAACTTTCGTTCAAACTCTTTTGCAATCGTTCATCAAATGCTTGACCCAAGGTCAATCCATTTTCACAATAAAACTCAAAAGTACTGAATGCTTATTAAACACTTTTCAATAAAGATGGAAACGGAACGGGGTGGACACCACGAGCTCCTGAGACTAAGATTTGAGATGGATATCTCGCCCATCCTAGCTCTCGCCATCATTCAAAACTGTCAATGCAGTTTTTTCAAACATTTTCTCAATCAAATCTCAAAACATCTAAGAGATATTAAACCTTTTTTCAAATAATATGGAAATGGAACATGGTGGATACCATGAGATCCTGAGACTAGGATTCGATATAGATATATCGCCCATCCAAGTTTTCGTCATGAGTCAAAACACATTCTAACCAATCAAACTCTTTTCTTTTCGTCGTGCGATTGATACTTAAACCCATTTCTCAAACTAAAGGTACTTTGTCTTGATGATGCAAAACAATGTTTCGTCCACTTGAACGTGTAAGATTACAATGTTGCCAGCGAATATTGATTAGTAAATCTATTCGACCGTGATGCAAACATTCCCTTCTCCATTTGTTTAAGGTAGCCAATAATATTTTCGTCGATTGACACAAAGTAGCTTTCTCTAATATCGACCAACAAACAAACATTTTCTATCCAGAACTACGTAAGCCTTGAGTTTTCTATTGCACCCAGAGATATGCAGGAGCAAGATTTGTAAATCTTGTCAGGCCCATTAATAAAAAATTTAGGTTTAGTTCCTTTCTTTGCACATTAATAAAAAAATCCAAAAACATTTTCTCTTTTCTTTTGTTCACATTCTTCTTTCCTTTTTAATAACTAGAGAATCCTATCACTTCTATGCTAACACTAACACTCACAACTAACCTATTGGTTCCCGTTGAGTAAAAAGGACGTGAGGGGTGTTAATACTTTCCTCTTGTGTAATCGACTCCCGAACCCTGATATTGGTTGCGACGACCATAATTATTATCGTTCTTTCTTGAGTTTTATCGATATTTCCCCTTTCCCTTTTAGGAATAAATAAAGTTCAGTGGAGACTCTACTCAGTCCATCCTGCGAGCGTGCGATTACACTTCACTAAGTCGTGTTCCCATTTTTTCGAGGTAAGACAGATGGCGACTCTGCCAGGGAATCTTCTCCCTAATTGACTCAAGCCTAGTTAGGTCATTTGTGTGCATTTACTGGTTTACTTGTGTGGCTTTTCTTTATTGATTTTGTTATCTTTTTTTTATATTGATATAATATGTTATATTGGTTCCATTATGATGTGGTACTTGGATACTCTGATTGCAAACCTTGTGGGAAAAACTCTCTACCTGAGTCTAGAGTGAAAATAGAAGATATGATGATGGTTGAGTAATACAGACTCCCAAGGGGAATACCTCGTAAGGGTCGGTATGAGAACATCACTTAGATTAGATCCTTTTGAAGATATTGTCTCCCGAGGTGAATACCTCGTAAGCTTCAATTTTTCAAAGGGGTCAATGACTCTAAGGACCTTTTAGAACATTGAGCCTTTGGCTAACTAGGAATGATGATTGTGTAGTATAGATTCTTGAGGTGAATACTTCATAAGGGTCGATACAAAAACCTCTCTTATAATAGATTATTTTAATGGAGTTGACGCCCGACATGCGTTTTCCGTAAGCAGAAAACAATCTTGTGAATCCAAGACTCTGAGTACGTACTAGAACTGAAGTCAATGGTTGCGTAATGTAGACTCTCAGGTGAATACCTCGTAAGGGTCGGTACGATAACCTCACCCAGAATAGATTCCCTTGATGGAGTTAATGACCAACAAGCATTTTCTGTAAGCATCAAACATTCTTGTGGATCCGTGATTGTAGCGGGGTATTCGTTACCATTAGAGATATTGACTAAATCCAAGGTAAACCATACAAGTCGAGTCGCCACCGCACTTCTATTTATCCAAAGGAATGGTTAGAAAGCGAACAAAAACCTAAAAGTTTTATCGAATCAAAAACTAGTAAAAATGTCAGAGATTTAGGTAAGGGGGTTGGTTATGCAATGAGAAGGTTTTAAGCACCCAAAACATCCTAGGTACTCCTAGGGAGCCCTTTTCATAAGTGTTGTTCTAGTCTAAAGGGTGTAGGTATATCTAAAGTACTATTTACTAAAAGGAAGGTTAAAAGAAAATGACTCGCAAGGATGTCGCATCCACTGCCTACGTATCTCATCTGAGTATGAGAATCAGAGTCTTCGTAGCCCGGCTACCTATGGGTTAAAGAGAAGTGTGCTCGGTAAGACGTCGCGTCTTATGCCTACGTATCTCATTTGGAATGAGAATCAGAGCAAAACGTAGTTCGGCTAACTAGGGGTTAAGGATTGCCATCTGAACATGGACTTACAAAAGAGGACACCAGCTGTGTCAAAGGAGGGTGGGCAGTGTATTCAACATCCTAGCAGTAGGTGTCGCATCTCGCTGAATCGAGTCTTAGGCAGTTACCTCTTTGCAATAGAACGGACTGACATGCCATAAGATCGGAGACGCACGGAAGGTCTAAAAGTGGGGAAGCTCTGCTCTAGAGTTGTCATGCAATATGGACCTATGTGTTAGGATTTACAAAGGGGAACATCTACCTAATGTTAGCATGCAAAGAATAGGGGAATTCTACCTATGTTATCATACAAAGGGTTCTACTTAATGGGTGCTACCTAAACGGAACAAGAGTCGACGGATGGAGCGCGAAGAGGACTTACGGATAAGGGTAGATGGCGATGCCGGAGGCAATCGACTTACAGGTAGATGGCGATGCCTGAGGTAATCGACTTACCAGAGAATGGATGCATGCGTGCTGGTTCTGTTAAGTTTTGAAAATGATTACTCGACGTTGGATCGAGCTTTTGATCGTATTTTGAAATGGTTATCGGATGTTCGTTTTAATTCTTGTATTAACAGGTGACTAAAGAAATAAAGAAATAAATATTATACACTTCATGGGAGAGGGGTACATTTGTTATGAATGGGGATTGTTCATGGCAAACAAACAATAAGAATATATGCCTCATACATCATACAAGTAGGCAACAGTTATCAATCAGATCGGATAAATAAACAATATATAATCAAACCAAAGAAATAAATAATGGAGCATTTAAACAATGCATGGGAGTATGAACATGTTAAATAATCAAGCAATAGAAAGCACGAATGAGAGAAATAAGTATAAAAGATAATAGATGAATCAAACAAATGAAAATATGCACACGAAGGGTCCACTGAATAATTTAATCAGGAAATGAGGTAAGGACCAAATAAAATCAAGGTAAAAGGCCTCTAATACATGGCATATGAGATGAACGAGGGAGGATCAAAAGATCTCTTCAATTGCCATAAGCAATCCCTAAGTCAAACATCGATCATAAAGAAGTCAACTGAAAATTCAAGTCAACTTAAAAAATAACAAATAAATAGCAAATTAATCAAGAAAATTATGAAAAATTAAAATAAATAAGGTGGGGTCAAGACATCATCATCCCCCAAAAATATTTTAAAAATAATGAAAATTGGCACGTGAATTAATTAAAACAAAACATAGGTCAAACCAAAAGTCAATTAATAAGACTAGGTTAGAAATAAATCAAGAATAAATAGTAAATTAATCAAGAAAATCATGAAAAATTAAAATAAATAAGGTGGGGTCAGGAAATTATTATCCCCCCAAAAGATTTTAAAAATAATGAAAATTGGTACGTGAATTAATTAAAATAAAACAGAAGTCAAATTAAAAGTCAACCAACCAAACTAGGTCAAAAATAAATCTAAAATAAATTGAAAATGTGAAATAAAATTCCAAGAAAAGGTCAGGTTGACCATGAGACAGTGGTCAACCTTCATCCCAAAAATCAAATGCTAACAATAGTTTTAAGTCATAAAAATAAAATCAATAAAAAAAAGTGTGTTAAAATGGACCATTTAGAATAAATAATTAAAATAAAATATTAATATTAAAAAAATATGAAAATAAAAATTATATAAAATTAAATAAAACGTTAAGAAAAGTGAAAAATATTTTTGGGTAATTTTATGGACGAAGAAAATATTTTAAATAAGAAAAAGAAATACGAAAATGGAAGGATTAATGGTGATGAACATGGTAAGCACGCGTAGATATATCAAAACATGGCCATGGAAGAGATGATTACCTAATGGAAAATGGAAGTGGAATGGAATCTGATATGTGATGAAGCTTTGTCTCCTTGCCACGAAATTCCAATGCTCTTTTAGGGTTAGGGTTTCAGCTTCTTAAATAGGGTGGATTAGGTGTTCTCATGGGCTTTTTAATAAGTGATTTATCCATAAGAATAAAAGTGTGAAGTGAGGTGTAAAATGTTGTTATTTTGGGCCAAACTTAAGTGAATGGATGTCCAACGCATAGCCAAAAGAGGTAACAAACGTGACTGGTTTGTGCAGCATGCTTAGAAAATCTGATTGGGCCTGCCAGACCCAAAATCTGCCTGGAAAATCAAGTCATGGTGCCCACTTTAAATGAATGTATCTCTCAAACCATGGATCCAAATGAGATGATTCCAAAAGGATGTGAAATAGGACATGGCAAGGTACAATTGTTGTGAAGAAAGTATTTTCAAATAATGCTTTGAAGTGCAAGAAAACTGGCCAAGAAGTCTTGACAAATTTTGAAGATTTTGGACTTAGAATTTTTTCTAAGTGTCCTAAAAAAATGTCTCACTTTGACTAAGCATAACTTTCTCAATTCTAATCTAAATGGAGAAAACTTTATATCTCTAGAAAGATTGGAACAAGAGGAACAACTTTCATGTTGGAGAAATGTTCAAATGGGGCTTTTATCTTGATGAAAAAGTGGCTTAAAGTGAGTGCAACGATCATGAAAACTTGCCCTAAATGGAAAGTCAACCATTTCCAAATTAAGTAACTTTTCCAATTCCTGATTAAATGATGAATCCATGATCCAACCTTGATAAAATTCACATGTAGGATCCCCTAGGCATGGATTTTGAGATTCCACTCTCAAAATGTCAGGAGTTGACTTTTCTGGCCCCACAGTTGACTTTTCCTAAACTGTCTGATTCCCGATTCCATTGATCAATTGAAGCACTTCTAGCTCAAATAAAGAGCTGATTTTTTGTATGTAGACCCTTGTGGACATATGGGGGGCCATGGAAAACAGTTTCACCCAAAGAATCAGAAATAAACTAATTTTATACCAAACCCTAGTTTTAGGGCAAAATGATCAGGAACTGATTGCACTGATTGCCAATGGATCTTTCTGAGATAATTGTGAATCTTCCTAGGCCAAGATGCCTCTCTAATCCTGACATGGATGAGCTCCTCTACTTCCATCCAAACATTGCCTATTGCAGGTAGCCATGAAACCCTAATTTCTGATTAAATCCAGATGAACACTTTGATAGCTTTGAATCCTTCACTGATGAACTGAGGACCATAATAAGATACTTGGACCCCCCCGAGACCCTTGAGACTTGTATACTTAGAAAATGAAGTCCAATTCTCAATTTTGCTTTGTGTGGGCTCCTTCTGTTAAGGAGTGATCGATCAAAACCTGATCTCCATGTCACTAATGCAGTATGCAATGAGTATGACCTAATATGATGCTAATGAAGTATAAAACATAATCCCATGCTTCCAGGAAAAATGAAGGGTAAATTTTAGGGTATTACAGTGACTCTGAGGTCATTTGTAAAAATCCTAGATCGTACGAACCCTGTTGTGGAAAGCAATCAGATTCATCCGTTACCTCGGACCTTTGAAGCCATGTACCAAAAAAGAAAAAATATACATGGCATTGCATTGCATCCATACAGTTGCATTTGAATTCATCATCATACATTGCATACCATTTCCAAAAAAAATCATTTTGTCTTTGTCCATAACCAGCGTGCTGATTTCCCAACACCCATTTTGAACCTGTGGTAGCTGTTGAAGGACAATAAAGCATTTGAAGTCAGATCAAGCAGAGATAAGAGGGAGTATACATCTTAAAAGGCCAGGTAGACCGGGCGTTGGAGCTTGTGATAGCTATATCTAATCTTCAACATGTTGTTGCAGAGAATGTTGGTCCCCCATTCGGCTTTACTATGGTGACTAACCCGACGTATGATTTTCCCCATGACTTTGCTCTTTAACAAGGGAGCATTCCTACTCGACCTCAGTCGGTTGACAAGTGCCAAAATTGTGTGTGTGTAGTTTAGTGGCACTTATTAACTTGTCTCATTTCATTTTCTTAGGTAAACCTCAACTTTTGTGTAAATATTGTGTAGTTTGCATTTTCATGTAAATATCTTTTGTTTGATCTAATTTGTGTAGTTTTGTAGGTTTTATAGCCTATTGGAAGCCTTGGATACTTGCTTGCATAAAGCAAGACCCCAAGTTGAATTTTTGGAAGAATCAAAGTTTTTCAAAGCGGCCTTAGCACGGTCCTAGCACGAGTTATGGCAATTTGCTATTTTTTATCATGGTCGCGCTAAGTGAGCTCTACACGGGATTAGTACAATTCCACTTTTCCAGCCCCTATTTATTCATTTGTAAACATATTTTTAGGTATGGTTTTGGGAAATTTCAACCCCAATTCCATGAACACCATTTTTTGTGGAGAGTAGCTTAGAAACAACATTAGGGACTGCAATCTTGAAGATCCGGAGAGGGAATTGCATCAATCTACTTGACACATGGACATATTCTTATTCATCTTCATTCTTATCTTTGTACCTTTCTTGTTGGAATTGTATGTAAGTTTACTTTGATAGTATGTATATTATTAATCATGGTGTTGTATACGATCTATTTTATGAATCTATATCAATGTTATCCTTGTTTACTTGTTTATCTATTGACTTGAACTGTTATTTAGAAATAATCTTCGAATCTAGATCTAGGATAATCATATGTTATATGATAAACTCTAGACATAAATTTAGGTTTAACATTCACGTGAGTATCGAATCTTAATGCTCTGTATCGTTTGATAGGTTGAGAGATCTTCGATTAGATAATATGGTAGAACTCTCATCAGCGTTGCAGACATGAACACTGATGTGAGTGATACATGATGATATTGATAAGTGTTTTAGGTTGTGTATAACTGATTGGTATATTTACGTATTAGATAGGTGGATGAAATTCATTTCTGACGAGTTCTCTCCGTTACTTTAATTACTTGTGCATATGTTTTACTTTCTGCATCTTGTTACTTTCAAACCCTTAAAACCTAAAGCGTAGAAATGTAGAGACCGTTGAATATAATTTGATGTCACACTAATCTCTGTGGAGACGATAAAACAAAATACTTACTTTTGCTTGCCACTTTACCGCAACCAAACAAAATGGTGTTGTTGTCTAGGATTGGTGTTTAGATATTGAAAGCATCGCAATAGTTTCTATCTTTTTTATGCTTTGTACATTTGTGTATAATGTATAGATACTTGTTAATAAACTTGTATATATTATATAGATACTTGTTTTGCACTTGTTTCCATACTTGTTTCTATTGTAAATATTCTTGTTTTTCGTAACGTTTGTTCAAGTGTTTGTATATAATTGTTTTCCATAAAGTTTATTCAAGTGTTTGTATATATTTTTGTTTCCCTTCATGTTTGTTCAAGTTTTGGTTAGGGGTAGTCGTTGGTGAATAACTAGCCACTCAAAAGAAGCAACAAGAAGGAGCATATACAAAATAAAGGTATCGAGCTAACGACGTACAACAAGCATTTGTTGGGAGGCAACCCAACCTTTTAATTCTTTAATAGCTTTTCAACTAGTAGTATAGTTATTAAAGAGTGAGAATGGATGGAAAGCTTGAAAAAGAGTTGGCATTTTGGAAAAACCTTGTTTTGCTGATGCCGCTTAGCGTGCTCTATTACACATGGAAAAATATCTCAGCCACTTATCCACTTTCACCCAGGTCTTTTGACCCATGTTGAACTTATTTTGTTTTATGTTTAGTAGTAATTTAATTTAAAGTTGTTAAGTTGTTAGAAAATTGTTTTGTGTTTGTCCAAGAAGCTTGTCTTTGATTGGCTTGAGGAGATATGAAGTGATTGTTTTAATTTTGAATGCATCAAGAAGAAAATGTTATGGTAATGATAAAAGTTTGAAAGGAAAATACATTGTTAAGATACATGTTTAATGCTTTCTACAACATATCATGAATATGAAACTTATGTTTTGTACAAATATTATGCCATTCATTCTTTTAGAATACTTGTTGATTTTTGAATCACTTTAGATCATAGCCAAATATGAGGAGCCTTTCCATTGTTTACTATATGCTCATGATACCAAGAATTCTTGTTTTTACTCGTTTGAATTATGTTTAATCTTGCATTTGTGTTGATTTATATGAAATCACTAAAATGATCAAGCATTTTGTTTGATTTTGAGCACAACCACTTCACGAAAAAGTAGCCTACCTTGTGAGTGAGTGAGAATTTGCTTACCCCCTTTGAGCCTTGTGCCAGGATCCATTTTGATGTCAACTTTTGGAACTTGTACATAACTAATTAGTTCATTGTTGATTTTAGATTGGATTTTGAATTTTTTTTATTGAACCCTCAACCATAAATTATGGTTTGAATTTTTACCATTGCCTTAGAAAGTTTGGGAGCATTCACATTATAATCATTGGTTGCATTCAAGTTGGGGGGAAAATGTTGGTTACTAAGAGATCGAGAAAGAAAAAGAAAAATTTGGAAAAAGAAAGAGAAAAGTAAAAAAGAAAATAAAAAGAACAGAAAAAGAAAAAGCCTTGAAAAAGAAAAAAAAGCAAATAAATTGTGCTAATAAGTTGTGTGCAATGGTGTAAAGATTTGGAAAAGAGAAAAAGGTTGTAAATACTTGAGAATTTGAGAAGTGATCATTCTCATTTGTTTAGGAAAATTTTGTTTCAATTATCTTGAGATATGACCCTTCTTTGTTAACCAAGCCACATTACAACCCTTGAAAGTACTTGTGATTTGTGTTTTATGCTTTCGATATGATTTTTTTTTGGATAAATGCATAATTTGATCTAGATGTTAGCAAGATTGTTGGGTGTTATTCAAGTCCCTCATGTTTGTTCTTAATCCATTGATGAAATTGTGTGTAGGTGTGATTCATCTTTGAAAATGTATTGCTTTAGAATTTTTGACATGTGTTTTGTGCTTAGAGTTTGTTTCATGATTATGGTATTGTTGTAGTATAGTGGTAAGCATCTCTTTGATTGTACTTTTGAAAATTTGAACCATGCATTTGTCTTCTTTTCTCAAAACTTGTTTGATCATACACTCTTGTAGGTTGTTCTTGTTTCTTTAGGTTTGTTAGATTCTTGTTTGAGGACAAACAAAGTTTTAAGTTGGGGAGAGTTTAATAAGTTCCAAAATTGTGTTAAATATGTGTGTAGTTTAGTGACACGTATTAATTTGTCTCATTTGATTTTCTTAGGTAAACCTCAACTTTTGTGTAAATATTGTGTAGTTTGCATTTTCATGTAAATATATTTTGATTGATCAAATTTGTGCCGTTTTGTAGGTTTTGTAGCCTATTGGAAGCCTTGGATACTTGCTTGCACAAAGCAAGACCCAAAGTTGCATTTTGGAGGATTCAAAGTTTTGCAAAGCGGCCTTAGCGCGGTCCTAGCACAAGTTATGGTTGTTTGCTATTTTTTATCGTGGTCATGCTAAGCGAGCTCTGCACAGGCTTAGCGTGATTCCACTTTTCTAGCCCCTATTTATTCATTTGTAAACAGATTTTTAGGGATGGTTTTGGGAAATTTTAACCCTAAATCCATCAACACCATTTTTTATGGAGAGTAGCTTAGAAAAAACATTAGGGGTCGCAATCTTGAAGATCCAGAGAGGGATTTGCATCAATCTACTTGACACATGGAGAAATTCTTGTTCATCATCATTCTTCTCTTTGTACCTTTCTTGTTGGAATTATATGTAAGTTTACTTTGATAATATGTATATTTATTAACCATGGTGTTGTATATGATCTATTTTATGAACCTATATCGATGTTATCCTTTTTTACTTATTTATCTATTGATTTGAGCCGTTATTGATAAATAATCTTTGAATCTAGATCTAGGATAATCATCTGTTAGATGCTAAACTCTAGACATAGATTTAGGTTTAACATTCTCGTGAGTATCAAATCTTAATGCTCCATATTGTTTGATGGGCTGAGAGATCGTTGATTAGATGATACGCTAGAACTCTCGTCAGTGTTGCAGACATGAACACTGATGTGAGTGACACATGATGATATTGATAAGTGTTTTAGGTTGTATGCAATTAAATGGTAAATTTGCGTATTAGATAGGTGGATGAAATTCATTTCTGACGAGTTCTCTTCATTACTTTAATTACTGGTGCATATGTTTTACTTTCCGCGTCTTTTTACTTTCAAACCCTTAAAACCTAAAGCTTAGAAACGTAGATACCATTGAACGACATTTGATGTTGCACTAATCCCTGTGGAGATGATAAAATAAAATATTTACTTATGCTTGCTGCTTTACCACCACCAAACACTGGTGCATACCCATCTATCTCATGAAGTCCTCATAATGCGGAAGATCCATAATGTTCATAATGATGAAGGGAACCCTCAATTTGCAAGGAGCATGCCAAATTTTCAGAGTGTAGGCCTGATGACCAAAGTGAAGCGTTCTCAAGTGAATCAAGTTGCAGAAATCTATCGTGATCTTGAGAAGCGATTGAGGGTTATGGGAGGTTTTAACACATTGAGACTTGATGACATGTGTTTAGTGCCAGACCTGGTTATATCTCCAAAATTCAAAGTACCCAACTTCAAGAAGTACAAAGGGGACAACTTCCCAAAACACCATTTGGTGATGTTCTTTCGAAAAATGACTTCCCATACTCAAGATGACAAGCTGATGATTCACTCTTTTCAAGACAGTTTGAGTGGGGCATCTTTAAGTTGGTACATGAAGTTAGAAAGAACTCACATTTGGTCTTGGGAAGACTTGGCCAATTCCTTTTTGAAGCATTACAGATACAACATGGACATGGCTTCAAATTGAAGGCAATTACAAATCTTATCTCAAAAGAGCAATAAATCCTTCAGAGGATATGCCCAACGGTGGAGAGAATTAGCAGCCCAAGTGAAACCACCACTTTTGGATAAGGAATTGGTTGAAATGTTCATGGATAACTTACAAAGCCCATACTTTGTAATGATGGTAGGAAGTGTGTCATCAGACTTCTCCAACCTTGTGAAAGTAGTAGGATGAATTGAGAGTGGCCTCAAAAGTGGAAGAATCTAAGGTGTCTTGAGTAGCTAGACTAGTAAGACTGAATCCTTAGCAGTTCCCAGGCGAAAGAAGAGGATGCCAATGTAGTTATGGCAGATGTTGAATATTCTCATGGTGCACCAGCAAGACCGTATGGTCCTTCAGCTTTTCAAAAACTACCTTTTCTAGTGCCACACTATCCTTGTGGTTAACCAGCAATGCCCAGAGCACCATACCAACAACCTTGGGTTTCTTCTCATTCAAATAAGCGAGCCCAAGGCCGAGGATATTAGAATCAGTGTTAGAATCATCCTAGGCCTCACAACAACCTGGAAAGAAGGAATCCCTTGATCCAATTCCTATGACGTATAGTTAACTTCTGTAGCCTCTTATTCAAAGCTCATTGGTGGATCCCAAACCTCTTAAGCATGTGCCACAACCATACTCGCCTGGATACAATCTTGATGTGCAATATGGATATCACACTGACTCAATAGGGCACTCGATTGAAGACTGCAACACTTTCAAAGCTAAAGTTTAACAATTGATCGAAAAAAGTGTATATCATTTCTAGAAGGAAACCTGGTAGTGCATATCAACCTCTCTCCTTGATTAGTGTGAAGACCTCAAGGGGCATCTTCTGAAGTCAGTGGATCAAACAGGAAGTCATCCTAAGCGTTAGCAGTCTTTGGACATTGTTTTATCATTTGTATTTGTATTTTCTTTGTATGTTAAATGCTACTTATTTTTAAACATTGTTATTTTTAATGGTAATATTAATAAAGTGATCACGCACTTTGAATCAATTCATTCGTATTCACCTTTTCCATTTTTCCTTCATTCATTGAAAAAAACAAATTACTCCCATTCACTTTGTTTATCAAACTATTGTTTTGGCAAAGATTGGAGGAATTATGATGAAAACCAATATCCATAATTGTTGCGGTATGCTTTCAAATAGAACTTTGCTGATGATGTAAGGCATTGTTTCAAATCCCCAA
Organism: Lathyrus oleraceus; assembly: GCF_024323335.1. NCBI lineage: Eukaryota > Viridiplantae > Streptophyta > Magnoliopsida > Fabales > Fabaceae > Lathyrus > Lathyrus oleraceus. The sequence goes on along the minus strand of NC_066584.1, from coordinate 457,082,787 downwards.
ACACTGAAGAGATAAGGAGTTAGTCCATAGTCAACCACTTTGAGCATAGAAGTTGGTGTTTCTTTCTGAATTCAAAACCCTCAATCTTAACTTGGGGCATGGTAGTTGTGTTTAGATAGTTTGACCGTGCACTCAATCTTTAATAGAATCCATCCATCTTTATACCCTCCAAAGAGGTTCAACCACATGTTGTCCTACACACACATGTTGAAGTGTCAAAGAAGTTGAGAAAAGCTAAAAAAAATTGTGTTGGTTGATCCCTATCCACCAATAACATGGCAATCACATTCTTTCAAAAAAAAGAAAAAAAGAAAAGCCCTCTAAGTCGAACACCATAAAAAAATGACTTAGGAAAAAATCAGGGCATCCCGGTGGGCCAAGAGCTTCAAAGAAGTGGTCCAAGCAAAATTAGGGATAAAAATAAATTAAAATAGGTCATCAAACCCTCAACAAAAAACATAAATAAGGTGACTTGCATTTCAAGAAAATCTCATCTTGAATCCTCATCTTTACTACCACACCTTCAAACCCTCTTGGAGCTTGAATGCGTGTGTAAATTAACTGAACGTAGGATTGGAGTTCATCAAGAAGAAGGGGTGGGTTAAAATTAAATTTTGAGCCTTTTATCCTTTTGTTTCAAAAAATGTGAACCATACCATATTACAACCCTTAAAAGACATAATTGAGGCATGGTTTATTTTGAAAGCATACTACAACAAGGTTGTGTTAACCTGACTCCAAAAGATCTCTGCTAATCACTTGTATTGATCACACCTTGTGCATTGTTAATGGTTAGATCAACACTGTGTTCTGATTGTTGACCCGTTCACTGTATATCACCATCATTTCAATAATGATTGATTTCAAAATTGCATTTTGCATTGCATTAAAATTACCAATTTTGAATGAACAATTTTAGTTGCAAGTCAACATTTAGCATAAAGAGAATCCCAACAATATGCAGTCAGTTGAGGAACTTGATTAGGTGAAAGATGTCCAGTCAAAAGTAAATCTAGAAGAATCATACATGGGCAAGCCACCTAAAGAACTTAATTGAGTCCAACTCTCCAAAGGCCGGTCAATCAGAAGTCTACTACTCCAAGAGTCAGTTAGTCAGGGCCAGACCCCTTCAAAGTTAAAATATTGAGGCAAGTCACCTCAAGGTCTTGTTGTAGCAAGTTGTCTTTAAAACTCCTTATGAGGAGAACGTATTTAAAGACCCAACAGATTGGGGCAAGATGAGCCACATAGGGGCAAGTCCTCTCCATGTCTTCAAGCAAACTTTGTCGTACGTCATCAACTACCGAGTTCATGACGAGTGTCATGGAATCATGTTATCACCCCTTCAAATAACCAATTTCCTTTTGTCAAATTAGCTTTGAAAAAGGGACCTTCCATCCATTACCCTCATGGGCATTTTTGGAAACCTTCGAGTTATTGCATAAAGCATTCTCATGCATTAATCATGTCGCTTCTCTCTAGCGTTAAGCCGTGCATATCATCTCATTCACCGTACATATGCCCATATCATGAAAAATCAAACATCAAAAACCAGTTCTTGTATGGTAAATCACTTGAAAATCAGTTCCCTTATGACAGTCAGTTTTCAAACACTAGTTCTCGTCTGGTAGCCTTTTCTTTTAAAACCAATTCTCGTATGGTAATCTTTTTTCAAAACCAGTTCCCGTCTGGTAGCCTATTTGTAAACTAGTTCCTATATGGTAACCTATTTTTAACCAGTTCTCGTCTGGTAACCTTTATTTAACACCAATTTTCGTCTGGTGGTTATTTCTTAAAACTAGTACCCGTATGGTAGCCTGTATTTAACTCCAGTTCTCGTCATGTAGTCAGTTTTGTTTCAAAACTAGTTCATGTCTGGTAGCTTATTTTTAACGAGTTCCTGCTTGGTAGCTTATTTTTAAGTAGTTCCCGTACGGTAGCTTATTTTAACAAGTTCCCATCTGGTAGCTTATTTTTTAACCAGTTCTCGTCTGGTAGCCTCTTTTTAAGTCAGTTCTCGTCTAACAATAAATCAAAAGAAACCAGTTCCGATCTGGTAACTATTTAAACCAATTCTCGTGGTAGCCCATTTCTTAAGTCAATTCCCATCTGATAGTAAATTAAAAGAAACTAGTTCTCGCTTGGTAGACTATCTGAAAGTCAATTCTCGTCTGACAAACGCAAGACAAAACATCATTTCCTATCTGGTAATCTTTCCTTCAAGTCCAGTTCTCATCTGGAAGTTCATCTTCTCAAGTCCAGTTGTTATTTGGCGCCCTTGAACCATAGTTCGTTTTTAATTGGCATAAAGTCCAGCTTTCTCTGGAACATTCAGAGATTATGCTCTTTTTGTCTTGATGTTTCCTAGAAAGTTTTCGGTTTGACTCTTTCATCTAAAGGAATTCCCCATAAGATTTGATGTTTTTATCATAAGAAAATTCCAAGGTGTTTTTGTGTGGGCATCTTCTCGTAAGAAGACTCCTGTTTATTTTGTTTTGGATAAACTCCCTGTTAGGAATTTCCGAAATCTTTGATTGGATGATTTTCTTGTGAGAAATCTCCAGAATTGTCAAGAACATTCTAAGGTGTCGTCAAGTCATGTATGAAATTATTGATCAAACTTTATTTGTATGTTTTCTAGAATTGTCAAGTCATGTCTAAACCCGCTGATTAAACTGTTCGATATGTTCTAGTGTTGTCAGGTCATGTCCAAACCTGTTTATAAAACTCTCTTTAAGTATTCTAGTTTCGTCAGGTCATGTATGAACCTGTTGTGGAAACTTTCTTTGTATGTTTTCCAATATTGTCAGGTCATGTTTGAACCTGTTGATGGAACTTTTTGATTATCCCCCAGTATTATTAGGTCATGTATGAACTTGTTGATTAAACTATCATATCCCATTCTAAGGAGTAGTCAAGTCATGCTTGAACCTGTTGTTGAACCTTTCTTTGAACATGCCATTATTATCAGGTAATGTATGAACCTATTGATTAAACTTTCTTCGAATATCCTAAGGTGTTTCCAGTGTTAGATTAATATATATATATATATATATATATATATATATATATATATATATATATATATATATATATATATATATATATATATATATATATATATATATATATATATATATATATATATATATATATATATATATATATATATATATATATATATATATTGATCCTATGTTCCTGATAAAAAAAGAACAACAAGATCAATAAAACAAAATGCGGAAATAGAATTAGAGGTTTTACCTCCAGCCATTGTTGCAGTGTTGTGAGTGCACTGCCTTTGATTCTTCCAAGCTCTTGCTCTCTCAATATAGATGGTGTATTTCTTTTGCGATGAGAGGAAGCTTTGGGGACCAAAGACTATTTATAGGCTTGATTCTACCATCAAGAATTTAAAGCCATTAAAACTCATTACCACCCAATTAAATGGTCATATCAATTTAGATTAAAACCAAAATAAATCATACCCTTTTCAGAACCAAAATCCCAAAACTATGGACCACATTAAATTGGTTTTTTTTATTATTAATACTTATTATAATAAAAATAAGAAACCGTTACATTCTGTCACTTGGTCCATAGAACTGATTATTGGTATAAATGAGTCATGGAAAACTTACTCAAGAAATAAATATGTGAATCATAGAGATAGTCCCTCTTAAAGTGAGTAGTCTCATCTATGTATTATAACACGTCTATTTTCAAGTATATATTTGTAATGTGGTAACTAACTTGATGAATAAACCAATGTTTACTCTTGGTCCAGATGTAACATATTTTCTCAAACTGATGTGCGCATGAAAATGAGAAAACATCACAATATAAGAGTTTTATTAATAAATTGTATGTATACAATCATAAGGAGGACCCAAGTCCCATGTTCTCTACATGATCCTTAAATTTTATTGGTGGCATGCCCTTAGTCAAAGGATCAGCGATCATTAAATCAGTACTAATGTGATTAATAACTACTATTTTATCTTTAACTCTTTCTCTAATGGCTAAATACTTTATGTCGATGTGCTTGCTTCGACTTCCACTTTTATTGTTCTTAGCCATAAAGACAGCTGCTGAATTATCGCAAAAAATCTTTAGAGGTTTAGAAACAGAGTCCATGATTCTAAGCCCAGAAATAAAAATCTTAAGCCATACACCATGAGAAGTAGCCTCAAAACAGGAGACAAACTCGGCTTCCATAGTAGAAGTAGCAACCAATGTTTGCTTAGTACTTCTCCATGAAATAGCTCCATCTGCCATCATAATAATATATCCCGATGTTGATTTGCGAGAATTAACACAACCAGCAAAGTCGGAGTCTGAATAGCCGATCACATCAAGATTATCCGTCTGCCTATACATTAGCATGTAATATTTTGTTACTTTAAGATATCTCAACACCTTCTTTGCAGCTCTCCAGTGATCTATACCTGGATTACTCTGATAACTTCCTAAGATTCCAACAACAAATGCAATGTCGGGCCTTGTGCATACTTGAGCATACATAAGACTTCCAACAACAGAAGCATATGGAATGTTCTTCATTTGTTCCCGCTCAATATCATTCTTAGGGCATTGATTCAAATTAAATCTATCGCCCTCGATAATGGGTGCAACACTTGGTGAACAATCTTTCATTCTAAATCTCTCTAAAACTTTATTGATGTAGGTTTCTTGTGATAGACCCAAAATTCCTCGAAGTCTATCTCTGTGGATCTTAATGCCAATGACATAAGATGCCTCACCCATATCCTTCATATCAAAGTTTTTAGAGAGGAATTGTTTCACCTCATGTAGAAAACCTTTATCATTGGTTGCAAGTAGTATGTCATCCACATATAAAATGAGAAAACAAATTTTACTTCCACTGACCTTCTGGTATATATATTGATCCATGGGGTTTTCAATAAACCCAAATGAGGATATCGTTTCATGGAATTTAAGATACCATTGATGAGAGGCTTGTTTTAACCCATATATGAATCTCTTAAGCTTGCAAACCAAATGCTCACCACTATTAGAAGAGAAACCTTCAGGTTGTTTCATATAAACCTCCTCCTCTAAGTCACCATTAAGAAAGGTTGTTTTCACATCCATTTGATGCAACTCAAGGTCAAAACGTGCAACTAATGCCAAGATGACACGAAGAGAATCTTTATTTGATACAGGAGAAAAAGTATCAGTGTAATTGATTCCCTCCTTTTGAGTAAATCCCTTAGTAACGAGTCTGGCCTTGTATCTCTCAATGTTGCCTAATGAATCTTTCTTAGTTTTAAAGATCCATTTACAACCAATGGCCCCTGCCCCATTAGGTAAATCTACAAGATCCCATACGTTGTTGTTTTTCATGGAATTTATTTCATCATTCATGGCATCATACCACAAATTTGACTCTTTGCAACTCATGGCTTGTCTAAAGCTCTCAGGATCATTCTGAGCTCCAACATTATAGTCAAATTCTTGTAGATACACAATGTAATCATTAGGAATAACTGATTTTCTTGTCCTAGTAGATCTTCTTAATGTTTGATCAACATTTTCCTATGGATCTTGTTGTTCAATTAATTGTTCATCATCTTGATGACCAACTTGATTTACTAGATCATCAGTAGCTTGTGGAGTCTCGATGATTGGTTGATCAACATCCATTTGAACTTGAGGGATGTTGTAAATAGTAACCAATCTATTACTTGAAGTGGAAGGTTCATACTCTATATGATCATGTACAAAAATTGAATTTTTGATTTGATCGCTCCCACTAGTCAAATGATTTTCAAGAAACTTTGCATTTCTTGACTCCACAATCCTAGTTATATGAGATGGACAATAAAATCTATAACCTTTAGACCTTTCGGCATATCCAACGAAATACCCAATAATGGTCCTCGGATCTAGTTTCTTTTCTTGTGGGTTATAAATCCTCACCTCAGACGGACATCCCCAAACGCGCATATGTCGTAAACTCGGGTTCCATCCTTTAAATAACTCAAATGGTGTCTTTGGGACAACCTTGGATGGAACCCAGTTTAGAATATACACAGCCGTATTTAGTGCTTCATTCCACAATGATTTAGGAAGATTATAGTTGCTAAGAATACTCCTCACCATGTTCAATAATGTTCGGTTTCTTCTTTCTGCAACACCATTTTGGTTCGGAGAACCGGGCATGGTGTA